>NW_008751814.1:624637-633899 GCF_000715545.1 Opisthorchis viverrini
CTGCGGTTGAGTTGGGAAGAGCTGGCATGAAAATGAACGCCCGAAAGACGAAAGTGATGGTTATTTGTGGAGACAGGAAACATCTGGCAACAGCAGTCTCAGCCGAACCATTTCACTTCGTCGAGAAACTAATCACCCCTCTGGGTCCGACAGACAGTGTAGCATATTTGGGCATTCCCTTTACCTCCAAGGGGAAAGGGGTCTTCAACCACCGACAGCACCTGCTCAAAATTCTTGAAGAAATGACTGGTGCCCCGTTGAAGCCGCATCCAAGAATGGATATCACGAGGAACTACTTGATACTAAGGCTGACATATTCGCTCGTGCTCGGCCAAGCCCACAGGAACACGCTAAAAAGATTGGACAACTACATCAGACAATATACTCGTGGCTGGCTACGCCTACCGAAGGACACCCCGATCAGCTACATCCACGCCGGTAAGCAACATGGGGGACTTGGTATCCCAAGTCTGAGTGCAACAATCCCGATGCTGCGGAAAACGCTGCGGAAAAGCTCCTTTCTACTCAGTGCCGAGTACTACGCAATGTGGCAAAATTGTTCGGGATCTCAGCCTTCCGATCCGAGTCCATGGTGCATGCGTAAACACCAAGGAGGAGCTGGTGGCTGCTTGGGGTGATAGTCTGCACAACAGCGTTGACGGTCGCGGTTTACGAGAGTTGGTCACTTCGCCTCTCTCGAATCGATGGCTCGTATTCGCAGAACGAGTGTTTCCACGGATATTTATCCGCGGTATCCAGCTCCGATGCAACCTGCTCAGGACGAGAGTTAGAAGCGCTCGGCATGGTCATCGTGGCCATACGATCTTATGTCGTGGAAACTGTGGCCAACCGGAGAATTTGGTGCACATTTTGCAATCCTGCTGGATCACACATGATGCCAGATGTGCTCGCCATAATCGGGTTGCAAGGGAACCTGCAAAACGTCTTTGTCGACTGGGGTACACCGTCCTCGAGGAGTTGGGAGCCCCTACTTTGAGGTCCTTCATCAAACCTGACCTAATCTCTGTTCGAGATCGCCGTGCAACTGTAATAGACGTCAGCATAGTCTCGGATGGGCGTGGAGTGACAGTGTGGAATGAGAAGAAGCAGAAGTATGGTGCTGATGAATATTCCTTCGCCATAATCTTAGCCCTACATGTCATCGTTTGTGATATCAACTTTTTGGTTCACCAACCGATGATCATCTCTTATCGAGGGATCTGCTTTCCTCAATTCGCTAAACCTGTCATTGGACTGGGACTTCCTAAGGTCGCAGTCAGTGACTTGTGTTTGCTTGCCATTGTGGGCTTTCTGCGTACTTATGACACTTTTATGCGTGGCACATGGTGTTGAATGTACATTTTTGCCATTTAATCTCACACCAGACCCAGTATGACGGACACTTTGTACCTGAAGTGCGAGTCTTGACTGTGCTAGCGCACACTGCGCCTTGAAGAGCATTCACCATTGTTTGTCCTTTCTTTGGTTGTTGGTCTTTAGACACGTGTTTCCATACCAAAATCTTTACATACTTTGGGATTCACCTCATCAAACTGGCACTGTCCTTGGCATGATTTCGAATGAGACGTTTCTCTGTTTTTCTCCCATGTTCTCCTGTTACTCTTTCGCATTCATCGCTAGCATTCACTTTTTATGTTTGTGACCATGCTCCTTAAAATAAATGATAATACTAGGCAACCTCCCTTCTGTATTTCGCTGCAACTTGGAGCGTGAATGTTAGACGATTTGGTAAAACTGCTTTGCATCGCACTTCAAAATCTTATGGCTATCATACCTTCTGAATCGCACTCGTAATTTGGATCTTAGTAGAAAGCAAATGAACCGAGCTACTAATATTTATGTTCGAACACTTTACAAAGCCTCAAGTTCATGAAGAAATTGTATGGATTCCTTGAGTTCTGCCTTAACGTAGGTTGCTGGCTGGCCGGGACTTATTATGTTTTTTACATGTGTCACGTTTCCTCAATTTGGACCTAGTCAGAAAACTGAGATTTTATTCTGATATAAGACTGACATTCGCCGTAGTACCTAGTTTCGTATTCCTGACCTTGAACCTTTCGGAGTGACTAAACTCCTGATTAGCTCCTTATTTGCTGACTGTTAGTTTACGACGCAACAGAGTCAAAAATTTCTATGGGGCAGTGTCTGTTGTCCGATGGAGCGGATACCAGCGGGAAGCGGCCTTCGACTGCTCTGTGAGGCAGTTAGCCGTCACAGGGATTTTGCACTGAAATGATCCCGAGTGAGAATACTTCTCGACTCTGTTGACCAATCGGCTTCTGTTATGTGAATTACTGAACTCACAATGCTTGAAAACCTTTAATCGACTGAAGACTTAGAAGACTGACTTAAATAAAAGCTATTGAGCTCATAGGTAATGACTCGGCGTGAAAGTCTCATCCACTTCAGTATGCATTCTATCCGGGACCCATGGCAAACCTTTGCTTGTTGCCCCAAATTTGTCGAGGTTCTCCTTCCTTAGAGTGGCCGCACCCTAGTGAATGAGAAAATCGGTCGCTCAAGGATGAGCGGTACTTGTGAATGATGGGTTAGCATAATCGCCCGTGAGCATTTATGGTGTGTGTTTATCCCGCAAACATAACTTAATGTTGCCTTCAAAAATGCACTCATTTGGAACATTCTACCCTAAGGATAAGTTTCGGGAATAATCCACAATAACAGAATTTGTTCAACTTGCCTCTAAGCCAAAATCCTCTAATCTTTTGCTTCAAGGAGCTTCGGTTGCTTTGCACTTGTGACAATGAGCGGTGGGGCCCTCTGAGTTTGATTTGCGTGGCCTCACTTTCCTGTTTTCAAGTTTAGACTTGGTCTTGCTGCAGCTAACGGTGACAAGTGGAATCATCATGACCAGCCAGTGAGTGTGCAAAATGGTTTTCTAGTTCGCCAGTAAGGCTTCGCAACAGATCAATAACCGATAAATATGGGAAGTCACATGTTTTTAAGGGTGTCGGCGTCCGTACTCAACCTTGCTTGAGGATCTTGATAGTGCATGGGACCGGTCAGGCATTAGGAATTTCCAAAGGGCGGATCTGAGTAGGCACGATGCACACTTATGGTTAATTGGCAACGTGAATGAGTCAGTCTTGACGCCGACACAACGACCAGTGTAGCAGATCCCATAAAGTATTTATATGTTATCATTCCGCCAAAAAAATACAAGGGAAGACGTTAATCGCACCATAGCTGAATTACTGCACAACACAGAATTGCTTCGAATCAGTAAGTTTTGAATTTATTGGTATCCGTTGATTTTAGTTGGTACACTTCTGACAAATACCGTCGCAACCAGTATAAAATACATGTGTGAAGCTACAACAGAGAAACTAAGTTCTAAGTGGAATAGAACATAATGATAGGAAGACAGAACTCTCAATCTAAATGAGATTCTGCAAGTGTTTGCTTCAATACGTTGTAGGTTCAGAAAGCCCCATCTCTTTTCCGGTGAAAACAACACAAACACCGCACTATTCCCGTCTTCGAATGAGCTGAACGTCAAACGTTCAGTTGCTTGCAAGCCCCCTTAATGTGCACATTGAAACACGCTTTTGTGCTCCATCCTCACGTGGCAAACTTGTTGAGGCTAGATCTGCTGAAACTGGCTCAAGTGCAGTGTTCGCTGGATCGCATGGCGGAGTCCAGCTGGACAGCGTTCGACGGCGTCGTACACTGCGTCACTGAGGTAAGTGACACGTTCGGCCTCAAAACGGTTTAATGCAGGCTTCGTACGTAGTTCACAACTCACCCAACACTGGAGATGGAAGAGGCACTGGACAACAAAATGCAGGTAGTGATACTCTATGGCAATGCGCGTACAGGTAGTGCGGTTACAATGACAATGACGGTGCGCGTCGGTTCAATGCAGCTTCCAATGAGGTGCCACCAGTGACAGAAATGCATAATCCGAAGCATCCGATGGAATGCTGAGACATACACAAGGCGGATGACGAAGATAATGCATTACTGAGGCACCCAACGAATCGGACTACAAAATTAGAGCATGAAATCCAAATTTAATCATGGAGAACGCTCAACAATATGCACTGAAGCATCGTCCATAAACGTCGCACTTCGTAATCTACTCCATTTGTAACAATGGTATTGACAAATCTTGGAAAGCTGACGGATTTTCTGATCTGATTTTTGGACCAGAGGTAGGTGTATATTGTACCCCGTTAACAGACAGAGTTGTTTCACCTGAATTGCAAAGTTCGCATAATGGGTTTTCGGGCCAACGTGGAATTATGTCGACGCGCCCTTCACAAACAGACTGTACTTTACCGTTATCCATTGAGTTGTGATAGGTGATGCCGTGAGACGTCCAGAGTTCCTCATACAATGTTGGTCAGTGTTAGAGGTCTGACAAACAGTCTGCTTGTACTCCAGGTGGATGGTTGGAACGTGTTTAGCGACTTGTCCTATGAAAATGGCAGTGCACTTGCATTTCCAGCCAAACACCGCCGCCTAGCAGTCAGGCTTTTGGGCCAATGACTTTGGGCAAGGAGCCTTATTGTCCACCTATCTATGTCTGGGCGTCCTGGTAGTATCCCAGCCTACGTACAGCCCTGATACTTACATCTATCAATACTCTCATGACATATCGCGTCACGTGGTGTCACCAACCGGGTCGACTTACTTGCTGCACAGAGCAGGGCGAGTAAAGAAAAACATGCTACCGCTGACGCCTCACTTCCTACACTCTGACGTTTTCCCTCTTCTACCCTACCCCACCCAAATTTGAACACCCTCTCCGCAGGTCCCAGCATGAGGACTGACCGTTTTGCTAATCGTGCATCACACTCAGCTGCAGCTTTTGCATGTCGCACTTGTGGGAAAAACCCCGATATGGCCTGCTTTATTTTCCTTAATGTTCGCACACCGAAGCAAGTAGTACAATAAGTGACTCTTACTCGTACCCTGAATTCCCTCTGCATTGATGTATACCGTCTGTCAGTAACAAGAATATAAATTTCAAGCAAAACTGTTGAACTGATTGCCCCCGTGCTCTCTGTCTGATTCCCGCTGCGCCCCTCTGGTGATGTGGAGGCCCCACGGCTGGACGGACCAGAGTTTGTATTGTGTTGAGCAATCAAGCAGAAGGGTCTTTATTTGACTGGTTGCCCGCTGATAACCGATTATGCGTGATTTGTTTGGCAGCTTCTGTAAGAGAATATCGAGAAAATGAGGTCCGCCGCACCCTGTTTATCATGGCTCAGCGCAACAAATTACTGTGTTTCTGGATTTGTCAAGAGCAGTTTATGGTATTTACAACGGCCTAAATGCTCAGACGTCGTTGTGGTTGGCGGTAACGTAAAATTCCAGCGCTGTCGAAGCCAAATTAAGTAGTCGTCTTAGCATATATATGAAACGCATGGATAGAAAAACGTCTACTTCAGATTTCTGTCAACCAAACACTGTTCCTTTGCAGTATCAATTTTCAGAATAGGGAAATCTCCTGACCTCTTGGTATTTACCGGAGTTCAAATCTGAATAGATGACACCGCGGTCAGTAATGGGTGGCAAGAGTCTATCACTACTTGCCGTTCCATTTTGAATGCTAGCATGGACTTTGACCACGTACTTGTCCACTTCTGCATTTCATTGCGTCCTACTCAAAACTCATCTCGCTTAGTCTTGAAGAAGTTGATGGATCCCATATTCAAACAAAAATTTCCGAATTGGCCTCTCGAATGACTGCCAAACGGTCCTATATCAGAAAGTACCGGCCATTAAAAACATATATCCAAGAGGTTACTCAAAACCGGAACTTCCATTATCGGCACAACCCAGCCAACGCTATCCAAACACTGAATTTCTGTTAAGACCCTGGCTAGATCGGGCGACAGATTCCCAACCACACCAGGTCCCGACGCATCATTCGACGTCAGGTGAAAGCTGCTGTTCGTGCAGACCAAGAAGCTTGATGGTCCCAAAAAAACGAAGATAGGGTAAATGTTGGAAATTTCGACAAACTGTTCCACTTCATTCGCTCCATTGGTCCTCGGTAGTCACTTGTCGGCGAAAATTTCAGGGACCAGAATAGCTCACTTCTGGCTGGCAGAAGAAAACATCTAGACCGAAAAGCCCAGCATTTCAAACAGCAATCTAGTTGGCCACCTGTTACCTGCAGTACGGGACGCTTTCTTTCAGGAGAAAGTGAAAAAGGATTCCCATCGTCCTCAGAAGTATCCAAGTGTATGTCCCTACCCAAGTGTCATCGCGCTGCTGATCTTCCCCTTTTAAGGATGGTAGTGAATTACTCAACCAGTGCTTGTCTAGCCTATTTAGGTCTATCTGGAAGATGAATATAGACCTAGAGAACTGAATGGAACTGAGAGTAGTGCCAATTTCCAAAAATGTACTGTGAATGGAGTAACCACCGGGGTGCTAATTTGACTTACGTAGTACCAAGGCTTCTAGCGTCCCTGATTCTTCGTTGTCCCATGGTAGCACGCGAATCCTTCACCCGTTAGCATCAAGTGGGACTTTGACCGGGTAGAGGCTGCATCACACTCCGTCAGGCTTTAGAGCAAAGCCACGTGTACAGGTGACCCACGTCCTTGGTATTACTTGAATTCAAGGGTGAGTTCGGTCAGTTCCCCCAGAAGTTTGTGACCACAATTAAGTCCCTATATTCACATACTTTTGGGCATGCGAGAGTGCATGGTGGTCTCTCCTAAAGCTTTCCTACAAAGGCGATATCCGACAGAAATGTCCACTCTCTACTTTTTTGTTCAACTTCGTCACTAGTGAAATACTGAGGCAAACGCTGGAGGGTGTTCGAAAAGCCGGTGTTCAAGACGTTGCTCTTGAGAAACTTGGTGATCTGTAGTAGACAGATGACGTGTCTCTCATATTTGGAGACCAGGGCCAAACAAAAGCTCTTCTGGGGAAACTGACCACCACTGTATCTTCTTGAGGCGTGTGCCTTGCATCTTCGAAGTGCGAAGTCATGCTTTAGAAAGCGTGGTCTCTGAACATACCAAGTACAATTCAAAGAGACTCACTAGAGGTTGTGCAGAATTTTATGCACATCAGTATTTGAATTATCTCTGACGGAAGTATGTCTGATGAGGTCAATACATGCGTCAAATACCAGAATCGCGCTTGCTAATCTGTCACTTGTGGCGTCTAAATGAACCGTCACTGTTTCTCAAGAGTCGCGTGTACCAGGCTACACTAAGGGTTGCATGGTTTCAAACCTGATCGCTGCAAAGTGGTGATGTGATATTTGCCTCTTCAGTGTTACGGATGTCGGATGGTGTCAATGGATTAGAAAACGGTGCTTGTTTGCGTAGTAGACTGATGCCACTAGTGTTCATGTTGCCAGTTTATTCTCAGATCGTCTGACTGTGCGGTTGGAGGTGTAGGCACCCCAAAATGTTTGACATAGGCCAGCACCTTGACCCCTCCATCACACATCTTTCCACATCTTTTCACTCTAAGGCTTTAATTGTAACTAGATGAATTCGATCAATCGGAAGATATCTGGGATCGAAGTGTGTAGTCATCGTTTTAGAGGGGCTTGGTAAACAATCGGTGTGTTTGCACCGGTTGTAATGCTGCTGCTACTGATTGTTATGATTAAAATTATGGTGATGGTGATGATGATATTGGCTGAGCGTCTACGCGAGTCAGACAGAAATCTAAGTTGGTCTTTTGAGCAGTTGTTCTGGCATCAAAATTGGTGAAGCATTTTATTCGGAGGGGGGGGGCAAGAAGCCTGAAGGTACAGTCATTATTGTCCTAATTTTATCCTTGGTGGCCTCATCCTATAGGCACATGCTACACCACCGAATAACGCAACAGCTGATAGGGATTGGTCCAACTGTTGAATTTTATGCTCGAAGTGTACGCATGACTGAACAAAGCATTCAAAAATGGATAAGCTAGGAGGAGAGGGTCTCTGGCCTGAACAATTCAAGTTTCATAAACTATCCCCATGAATTCCCAAAAGATGCCTTTCGAGTAAGCGTCTCAGGAGAAGGCAAGTTAAGTCGTCTTGGGTGAACACAAGTTGAAAGATGAAATGCATGAACTGTTTCTAGTGCTTCTTTGAGGTTAGTCAATTTACCAGTTGAACGAGTTTTTGTCTGATTTCAAACGTCCTGAAACTCAGTAGCCGGAAGTAGCCCGGGCAACAAAGATTCACAGTCGAGCTGTCCGACTAGGCCGTCAACTTTATTTAGCAGAAGCTGAACATTTTCCTTTTTCTCACTCTGTCTCTCTGGTCGAGACAAAAACTTTAGCAACATAAACCTCGGTCTCTATCTACCAAATAAAATGTGAAAAATGAGTAAAATTCCAACTTTTCACTTTTTTTCTCGCCCTCGTTCCACTCAAAGCAATAACGATCCCAAGGCATCACTCGAAGTACACCACATTCACTGTTCGTGACGATTCGGTACACATGAAACTCACAAATGAATTCCGCGATGTGCGCAGCGACTATTGGGCAACTTCATTGGTCCGACCGATAACTGCAACTGCGCCGTATTTGGCATGAGCGATGTGTCGTGATCACGAGTGCAGCGCTCACTTGGTTATCAATCACTAACTTGCTGCTCTCCAGATATGAACACAGCATTGGCATTTTGAGTGGACTGAAGGGTAGCATCCCCATTCTCGTCATCACTGTTGGGTGCAGAAATCACCCATACAGAATAGATGTCTGAATAAACACCGGATGCATCGTATAGGAACCAGCTTGATCAACTTCGTACCAATAAATTTGATTCGTTTTCGATGCAGGCCAAAGAATTATTATTAACAATGTTTGGAAGTTTCAGACAGAAGTCGGTGGGAGCATTGATCATGGAACGAATGAGTCTGCTCGTCACATGGTGCCGATCGATGCAGGGCATTATTATTAACAATGTTTGGAAGTTTCAGACAGAAGTCGGTGGGAGCATTGATCATGGAACGAATGAGTCTGCTCGTCTCGTCACGCCGACATCTTCAGGAATCTCCAGATCAGTCCTCAAGCCTGGACACCCACTCTATCTGGCCGCGTTCAATGTCCGCACTCTGAAGCAAGCAGAACAACAAGCTACTCTTGCTCTCACACTGGACTCGCTTGGCATTGATGTGTGATGTGTCTCAGATACGAGAATTCAAGATGCAAGCACAGTGATTGAGGTAACCGCCCCGTCAGTCTCCACTCGCTTCCGGCTGCGCCCCTCTGGTGATCCAGAGGCTGCTGCGGTGGGATGTGCAGGGGTTG
>NW_008751814.1:635987-669942 GCF_000715545.1 Opisthorchis viverrini
ATTGATGTCATGCTGTCGATTGTGATGATGATGATAATGATGATGATGATGATGTTGATGATGCTGAAGTCTACTGAAAGTCTATTGTCCGGATTAAAACCTGAGGTCCTCCGCATTTGAAGCGCACTCAAGTGAGAAGAGTCTACAGCTAACTTAACGACATAGTGAGTGGAAGAAATGCTGTTCACCGATGGCAAATGGTGCAAGCGAAACGGTTAAGGTGTTTGAGTTTGCTATTTGGACTGTATGGGATCAGAAGGAACAAGGCACAGCAATTCAAGTCAGAATGAAAGAGGTTCTGGGATTTTGGATTGTTTCAAGTAATTTTACTCACGAATTCATTCTATTCAGGAGGACAGTAAAAACTGGGACGTTGGATTAGTATGATTAGTGCGCGGTGTACATAGATACAGATGTACATCTTGAATTGGTGTATTTTTATGGACTTTGCCTTTAAAGTTTCACAAATCGTAACATCAAATGGACTGAGAGCATCAAACACCACACAGGTGGCCTAAAGATAGCTTAGATAGAGACAATGAACTATACGACGACTAACCGATGTTACTAGCGATCGTTACGTCAGTGTTAATGAGTGTGATGACGATGACTTCAGTGGGTTACTAAAAATTTACTAAGTTTTACTAAGTTTACTAAATTTACTAAAATTAATAGGTGTACTAAGTTTACTAAATTACTAATTTACCAAATTCACCATCTACTCACAACACTCAGTCGCAGGACAGTATGCTGGACAAACAATTGACCAGTAAATTATCTGTAAAGAGAGCACTGTTGGTTAAGTCGCCGATTCATTCTTTGACCCAGGAATCAAATACCCATTAAGTTCCGTCCAAAAGTGCCGAAAGATAGATCACTTTCAAATTATTCCCAAAAAACGATACGGTGAATAAATACTCTACCTCCTCGAGGCCTTAGATTTAGTATCGTCTGTTTGATATAGTCCACTTCTTTAAAACGATTACCGATGATGTCAGTTGGTCGAGGTTTGCTTTTCAAGAGGTGTAAAATATTTTGTAAGCAGTATCACTACGGAGCAACTTGAAGATGACTGAGTTCTATGGCGGAGTTCAAGCTCATCTGGGCTATTGAACTCCCTTTCAAAAGAACGGAAATCTTATCATTTGATTTCTATCTGATCTTCGGCCACAAGTCAGAAGAAAGAATATTTTCATGTACGAGCGATGTGGTTGTTCTCCTGGATGCTGCGTCTATTGTGTGCCGATGGGGTGGCAGTAAAACAGAAGCTGTATTTTCTCTTCCAACCAAGGTCAGTCTACGTTCTAAACCCGAGAAGCACATTTTAGTGTCACTTCGGTGACGACGATATTCAAACCCGTAACATCATCCGGAGAGTTACAAGACACCGCCATTATTTTAAGATTGACAGAGCGCTTCCTTGCTTAGTTTTCAGACGTAATCCACGACATTCCCTTTTGAACATCCTGTGATGACTTCTCATAGTATGACTGTGTGACTGTCTGGTTTTTCTGCATATTTTATTGTATTTTCAGGTAATGACGAAACTTTGATTTTTCTATCAGAATGGTTTACAGCAAACTTGAATTTAGGAAGCACTGTGCAGCCCTTCATCGTTTATTAGAAGTAGAAAAATTGATACCGCTCCGGAGGTCACTGGTTCAATAGGATAACGTTTCCAAGGAACCAGCTTTATCTATTACCAGAGCCACTGACGACAAACAACGTCACCAGAAACATTGTCAACGAAAGATCTCTGTCTCCTTAAACAAGACTTATTAAATCCACACATGCACCCCTTCATACACAAGTCCCCTTAGAGCTCTGAAAGTATTTAGACTCCATCAAAAAATAAGACAATAGCGTATTCTTCTTCCTTGCATAACTTGACTATCTATTTGAACTTTTTCATAATTGATACAGGGACTGAGTAGCCAACGTTACGTTACCTCAGAATTCAAAAGGGTATCACTTCCAGAAACCCTAAGACTGAGTAACCAACGTTACGTTCAAAAGGGTATCACTTCCAGAAACCCTAATTGCAGGAGTTCCCCAATAACTGACTGCATATTCGCGTCGACCCGTACAAGTTTACTATATACTCTTTTGTGCTAATCCAGCTAACTGTCATCGAACAGTTAACGTGTTAACAAGAAAGTACCTCGGACCGAGAGATCTGTAAAGTTCTGACATTCTTTTATGTGTCATCTTGTGATCATCCAACTATGCAATCACATAGCTGCGCGTACGATTCAGAACACGTGGGTGAGGTTGTGCGCACCACAAAGCCATGAATTTGAGGCTCTGAGTGGTTAGTGTGACGCTCACGTGGTACTAACCCTGCCAATCGTCAGCAGTAACGCTATGCATTTTGACTGTTAAACCGTATACAACAACAGGTGAATCTGAACAATGTGGTCACACACTTCCGATGTTGAAAAATGTTGGCACACCCGCCTTGACTTGACACCAGTCTACTGAGGGTCTGAATAGAATAGGGTGGGTTGGTCAAGTGATCACACACGCTATTTCAGAGCATATACTCGTGTTCTGTATTTTACTGAAGCGTACGATGATATGTTGGTGTACAGTATGCTCTAACTCTCGGATGATTCCAGCCCTCGGATTTAGCACAGGAGCACATTTCCTCGGGCCAAGCGATTCCATGATAAAAACTACAATTTGTGGATATTTCGTCCTCTAAGTGAAGCCAATCTATGCTGAAAAGCCGAGAAGCACTGTACAGCTGTTTCATCCTTATTGGGAATCATCAGCGGTGCGCATCTCACGAAACTCCGGAGAGTCTCGAACCCGCAACCTCTGGCTAGTAGTTTGAACACTTAACCATTCGGCCACGAGCGGCTGATCAGCACTGTGGCATAGATTGGCTTCATTTACAGGACGAAATCTCCACAAAAATCTCAAATCTCCTCACACTACCAGCAAAAACTACAATCTTCGGATGAAAGATTGAAAGATCAAGAGATTAAAGTTCAGCCGGCAGCTAGCCAAAGGGCGGAGATAAAAATTAATCTAAGCCGTCACAAACTGTTGCTGTTCGAATGATTGCACAAAGATCCATATCCTTAGCCAGAAATGTGTATATTTTTGTGTGTGTAGGGAGACTGTCTGTGGTGGATACAAGTAGTGATCAGCTGTGAAGGCTGGTTGATTCTAAAAACGGTCCACCATGAAAGGAACAACTGTGACTAGAATAAGTGATTTAATGACCGTATAAAGAGAACCTATGGCAGTTTCGGATTACCGTGTTACTTCAACATGGTTAGTGCTCCAAAGGCTAACTCAAAGAGCTTTTAATTTGAAACTTTAGCGACCTGGTTCGTTATGTATGCCAAAGTCAACCTTAAATAAGTAGAATAACATCCAGGAATTCTTCCTGCATACTCAGCTGATTGTTTTAAAGGAGTCACTAGAACATCCAAAAAATTTATGGGGCTAGGGGATACCATATTACGAAGTTTGTAGGCTCCTAAAAGCACATAGCAAAACTTTAGAGTTTCGAATGTCACATTATTAACATCGATTAGCTTAGAAAACTCCCAAGGGGCCCATCATGGAGTCCAGAGTGTTTTTGAATTTAGCGATACATCTATGTATTCTATAAATTCCGCAAATAGTCAGTAGTCAAACATAATTAGACATCATATTCTAAGTTGTAACAGAGCTAACTGAATGGGAAATCATGACGGGCGAATCATTTGCTGGACATATTTCGGTTGGCTGTCAAGCCACCGTGCGTACCAGTAACATCGTTCCCGGGTGGTTATGTTTTCGTGTAGTTTATTGGCTGTGGTACGTCTAACGTGTGCTACCGGAACATTGATAGCATGCAAAGAAGCTTGGAGTTCAGACCTCGGTGGGGTCAAGCAAATTAACCAGTAATGAAGTATAATGAGATCGAATTTAAGTCCAGGGCTTCCGTTACCTTGGTTTGAAAACCAGAATAGCGTTGTCGGAAAAGGAGGAGGGCTGCTGCGGTCAGTATAATATGGATGCGAATTCCAAAAATCCAGCAAACACATACAGTACGGGTGAGATATTATCGCCAATCACAGCAGAGATGTCGGTAGAATGGATAGGGTGGAAATATCGTTTGTTCGTAAACGTTTGGTGACATGGTGTATTTCGCCTTTAGCGGAACCCATCAGTTACATAAGGGTCTTTCTAGAACTCACCGCTTCGGATTACCCATAATTTCCCCTAGCTGTTTTATTCCGCAGTCCTTAGAAAATATAGGAATAGTTCACATGCTCTGAGGCAACAACTAGAGTGAATGTGCACAATTGACCGAAATGTCAGGTTTTCGGGTTGTAGTCCCGTCTGTGACTCACTCATGGCTTTTTTCATGAAAGATACTGAGTAGCTGCTTTGATGTAGCATGACTTTTACATTATCAGTTGCGTTGACTTTCGAGAATTCGCCAATGAAGACCTTGTTTAAGCTGTCCAGCAGCGACTGTACAACATGTCCTTTTATATTCACCAGATGGCAATTGAAATAATCCGCTTACATTCTGGAGTGAGTTTTTATTCTTTACGTGGATACTAAAAGCCCTGATAAACAATCTAGGAAACTTGAAAAGCAATCACAGACTCCAGTTTCCCAGATGGAACATGTCATTACTCTGGGACCAATCAATAGTCCATCATTAACTACCAGCCACAAAGATAGACATTTTTCCTAAAGCACTCGAACGTCGTCCTTGTGATGATAGTTAATGATGNAAAGCACTCGAACGTCGTCCTTGTGATGATAGCACTCATTTTAGATTTTCTTCCCTTGTTTTTTACAATTTCGATCATCCAGTTCATATTCCGTCCAATGGTGGCCGAAACGTCCAACATTAATTCACCGTATATTGGCTCTGTGTTATCCCGTCCTGATCCGACTGAACTGGATGCTCAACAAAAAACCGAATTAATCGAGTTCATTTGCATCGCATTCGATGAGAATATTCTCAAAATGGCTCAGTAACTTTAACAACGACGCTATTCGGGTGTATGTTTTTGGTGTTCGTCACTGATTTGAGCTTTCCAGGGAAGCTAATGCCCAATCTAATTTAACATCTTGATGAAGTAGTGGGTACACGCTCGCCTCGCATGTCAGATGTCCGGGGTTCAAATCCCGGCACGGCCACTGATGATGATGATGATGATGATGATGATGATGATGATGATGATGAGCTCCAATAAGAACGAAACGCGAGTCCACTGCTTTCCTTTGGTGTGGACTCACCGGAATAATTACGCCAGAAGAGGAACACCACCGTTCAAACGACAGTGGTGTGACTATGAACAAAATACCTATCCTATCCCGAAACCAAATTGCAATCTTGATATTCACCACGTTTTTGTTGATCTACAATAATGACAATGCCATCACACCAACGAATTTGGTCCGGTGATTAGTTGGCAATGCTTGTACATATCGTATGATGGTTACCTCCTGTACATTTCAACATAGAACACAATCCGCCTTGGACATGTACAGATAAGAATAAAATCTTACAGCGACGACTTGATGCTGTCAGACTCTACTCTGTCACTAAAGGAATCTGTGTCACATCAACCATTCTTCTTACCCATAGTGTCTCTTACAAATGAATAGGGACAATGTGTCCAGTTTACCCATATGCGAAACTTCCAGTCTCTAAATAACTCGATATATACAGTAGACCGAATTGTAGTCACTTTTTTGTAAGCCGACGTGAGGCAGCAATAAAACTAAAGCTCAAATATGACTAATCCCCGGCTGAATGACCTCCAGAATGGCACGGATAAGACAATGCACGTAACAGGGTAGGAATGACAAGAATAATAACGGGCAGTGCCACGGATGTAAACGAACCGATAGGCGATAAACCTGGCTAAAATTGTCATCAGGTTAGGTGGGAGAGACAAGAATGTGCGACTTGGCATGGCTCACTGGGAGATCGGAAGCGAGTCTGACCAACCTTACTGACTGATGCACATCCCAGTTTGAAACCAAGCGAATGAGACTTGAACGTGAACATAGAGGTAAACGCATAAGAGATATGCTTAAATAGAAGCAGGTGAGGCATATTTCGATTAAATCTCCACCCTTGGGTTTTTCTTTGGCAGAGACATTACTTTAATGTATGCAGCACCTAGAACAAAACTTATGTAAGCAATGCAGCAACTTTTTGTTGTTGTGCAAACTGAAGCCAAATTAGCGAAACATTTCATGCAAATTTCCGAGTTGCCTACTCTGAAAGTCCAGGTTATTTCAGCATCAGGTGCTTCTACAAGTTGTGTTTGATTGTGAGAATTACTTCCTCTTGTGATCCTTCAACATTCCATAAGCTTTTCATGAATGTGTTTCAACTGGCGAAACACACTCATTCGCAAACCGTGAGTTGGTGTTAAGGGGGATTCAACTGAATCGCAAGTGAATCTCTTGTTCATGTACTTTTCAGCTGACTTTGCTGCGCGAATTCCGCTTCAGTATATTTTCTTAAGGACAACTTCTCAGTAGGCTGCTAAAAAATCCTCGATAGCTGCTTTACCAGTCGACATATATCCCAGAACATCTTTTTTACCAGAAAATATAATAGGCGGGATGTAGAGCTGGGATTCCGTTGGGTCTTTCGCAAACACCAAGTTAATGTATTGAGTTCATCTCATGAGTTACGCACGATTTCGGTTCATGTGAGTCATAATCTTGAGGAAACCTTGGAGGCTACTCCTATTCAATGAGTTCCAAGAATGGTGGACCAGGTTAAGGGCGTTCAAAGTTTTCAGAGATCTGATGCATAGTAGGTTTCGTCGGGGATGTGTAGAGTAACTCTTGAAAAAGTTAGAATTCTTCTGTTTCATCTATGCTCCATATGCAAGTTCCAAATTAAAATTATAGATGTATCTGCTCATGTGTAACCATTGCACAATACAGAAAATATCGACTTCAACCTCATTAAGACTTGTAACAAATCGCCTGCATGTTTTTTTATGGGTGTCAAATAGTAATGCTCTCATTCTGGGTTATTGTGGCGTCAGCTGTGCTTGGGATGAGCTACAACCATCAGGAAACAATGTTCCCTTCTTCTGGTGCACAAGTGCTAATTGGTTTTCATTGGAATATGTCCATGCTCCTTTTTTAATATGCACTGCATTAAGTAAAATATACAAAGAAGTTTCGTTTAATCCATTCGTTCTTATTTTTCCTGAAGTTAATTTAATAAGGAGCATTTAAATTTTTCACGTATATATATATATGTATATATTAGTATCTAGGGCGCAATAATTAGTTGTAGATCAGATCACCGGCCGTTGATCTGTTCGCTAAGCCTAACTGTTTGCTCTTAAATGTCTCCTCATTAGTTGTGGAGATTTCATCAATCCATGTTGCGGAACTGTCTGTTCAATCTGTATGAGGCTCCATAGTTGGGCATTTCAAGTCCGTGAGATTGTGAACAGTTAGCCAGATGGAACATTTCTCAAAAAACATTTTGCCAAGACAAAATATACCGGAAATAATAGACCAGAACTTTGTATTACGTTGATTTTCAGTGATTGGTCGTAAGCACGGTTTGTCCATCCGATGAAGATAACTCGTCGGCTGTCTTTGATCTCTGAATTTCCCAGCAATTACAAATGGTGAGTCAGAAAATTACATTCGTGAGCCTGAAGCATTATAAACCGATTTAGTGATTGTCACCTGCTTTGAGTGCGGTCTATGGTCGTCTATAGGTTGTGTAAATTACTATACTTTACTGTCGTTTCACAACCCATCAGCGTGCTGTTCTCTCAGCAAAAAATCTTGATTAACCATGAATTTGTTAAAAACTTTGAGAGCTGTGATGTCCCAAAATCGTTTATGGATAACCAAGAGTGGCGAATAGTGTGAATAGC
The DNA here is from genome assembly GCF_000715545.1 of Opisthorchis viverrini. Lineage (NCBI taxonomy): Eukaryota > Metazoa > Platyhelminthes > Trematoda > Opisthorchiida > Opisthorchiidae > Opisthorchis > Opisthorchis viverrini. Next base: position 643,877 of record NW_008751814.1, read on the forward strand.
GTTTCATAAAACATAATTGGTTTTTTGTTCAGTAGAGAAAATCTGAAGAAGACCGAAAAGGCATCATCCAAGTGAATCACAGGCTATCTAGTTTCTCTTCATATAGCGGACCCTCTGGTAGGTATTTGAGAACGGAGGCAAAATTGGCATATGGGTCAAACTACAGCTCCGTCTCACTTTAGTCTTGAAGAGGTTAGCTTACTGACCGACCGACACGGCGATTTACTTTCCTACCTGCGTGGTCTACTAAGGTGATAGTGGATTTGTCAAATCGCTGCTTATTGTGGGGATTCTAATTTAGAGCTTGACAACCTCGATGTTCTTCAATTTTCATTAGATAGACATGTGTTCACAAGTATTGTTGACATGTGAGAAGTCGAAGCCAAAACGCAGCAGGATTCACTTGATTCCACTTAACTCCACTCCAATCGTTTTGGAACCAGTTAGCGCACACAAAACAGCAAAATCTGTTGGTGACAACAACATTAAGGTGATCTGGACCGGAAATGCAAGGTCCCCAAAATCCGAATTAAACTTGAAGACAATTGTCCCCAATTAATCTGTCGTAAGTGTAAATAATTCACACTAATCAACAAACAGAAACTTCAGACTGACACCATGCCTTAATCAAGTCGGCTGGTAAAAGACATCTCACCTGATGGTTCTCTGACTGCCTTAAACCCTGATAAAATTTTAAGCTTATTCACTTGGCCTGACGAAGCTTTTGAGTCAAAGGTGGAAGGTAGCCCAGCAATGAATCCACCGAATGTTTACTAAAACTCTCTGAAAAGACAACAGCTTACTTATTGGATACACCAGGCTGGCTGAAATCCTTTCCAAACGATAACTTGTGTGTCCGAGGGTATTCTTCACATCTACCGGGGCTGTTGGGGGTACGAACTTCACAATACGCTTGAAAACGGCAGTGTCTTACGCTCCACCTTGCAACGCGATTGTAATGGCTTCCCATCTGATGGCCTTTGTCGTGCCACGACATGCATGTCGGTCTCACGGTAAGCGTCATTCTATTCGCTTTTTCCAGGGTTACGCTTCTGGTGTGTAATTATCCCCACACAGCGATGCCAAGAGACTGAGTATTCCCGATCACGTAAAATTTTGGATGCAAAGATAGGAATAAATATTCAGCTTGCCAATCAGCATGGCTCGTTCACTCTTATGTGAATGATATTCGAATGCTTCACACCTGGCTGCCGAGTTGCCGCGGCTTCTTTTTAACTGTTGACAATCAGTTCGAGCTCACAAAGCCGAGTTGTCGACTAATCGCTCTTATATCGAATAAAGCGGATAATTTTTACATATGCGTATGGTTTTGAACTTTCGCAGGGATTTAATTTTGTCTGCTATATCAATGACAATCCGCGTGTCTCTAACGTTCACTCACCGACGAGCCAATTTTAACGAAGCTGACGAGTGGCCTGCCTCCATCATCCTTTATACCGATCAACGCCCGCTTTCGTTAACAAGATTAAGTCTACCTTAAGGCCTTCAAAGGAATTTTGACTTGACAGAGGCTACAGATTCTTAGAACCAGTTGATTCGTGCTCAATTACCCAATGTTTTATTGCAATCAGAACACCCGTTTGGAATATAGCTCGGTTACGCTTGTTTTCATTCACACGACTTTCTGTCACTGGGATCCAAACGAGTGGTCTTGATGGCTTATGTGGAAGGAATTATGATGCCACCGACTGATGTGCTTCTAATTTATCGTCTTTCAGCATTTCACTTGGTGCTATGGAGAAAAGAATTATTTTGATTTTAGGTGACTTGGTAAGAACCGATTGCATCCAGCATTGGATAAAAGTGTGTACTGAGCTGTTCACGCACTCTGGTTTGGTCTTTGTCTGCATGTCGTGCGGCCTTCAGGAGTTATGCATAACCAGATCAAATTAACCAGATAGGGTAGTTGGGAAATTCCGTACAACTTGGATTGTGTTAAAACATACATTTGTCGGAAAGTTGAGGACTGAAACTATCTGATAAGCCCGAAGAAGAGCAAAACCAATGTTTGACTATCTAATATATTTCAGCAACATTGTGAGTTTTCTTTAGTAAAATCTACGGTGGGCTTTCAAACCAACACAATGAGATGGCCTTGTGGAGCACATTCATTTGAGGAAGACCATCCTAAACGAAGGATTTAGCTGCATTCATTTGAAACACTGCGAAAACCGAATTAATGTCCGTTCGATTTGAGTTCAAGGATAACACAAGGGTGACCAGAATCCGGGCTCTCGCCCGCCTATCTTGCCCAAATCGGAAGACCATAGCCGGTTGTGGGCTGTCAAAGAGATCTTGCCACCCCTATGACGAGTATGTTACGTTCAGATAATGGACGACATACCTTATTCCCGACTTCTGATGTGAAATCGTAACAGTTGAAGTTATTTCTGACTGAAGTGTAATCATTAAGCCGAGGGAATGTAGAACTTGCTACCAAAGAATACATTGTCTATGCTTTTTTCAGGTGAACGACCATCATGAATGGAAATGTTCTACTTGTAGATGAACAGCGTTTGAAAAGGTGAATGAATTATGGTTGTTATATCTAGGGTGGCGTTTGTGCTGCTAACCCATAGAAAGTGTCAAACCATAGGCAAATATTTGTGACAAGTTTACTTTTACGCGTAAATAAAGACTCGTATTCTCGTATCACTTAACGTTTATCAAAGTGACAGGTGCGCTTTGTTACGCTGAAGTTGTGCCATACCAAATGATTTAGAGCACCAGAACCGGTTAAACGTGGCAATGCATTTGTTATTCCCCTCTGGTGATAAGACGTACAATTTTTCGTCGCTACATTCAAGGCCAAAACGTGAGTTGATCCAGTATGGGTTCACCGTCTAGCTGGATTGTATCGGTTTGTTTGAATATATGGTACTGAGATAATAGAAGAATGATTCCGGATTAAGGAGTCCAGTCAATAGTTAATTCGAACAGGCAGTCTCCAGGACGCCGTTGGCTTACTGGAAGCAGGCATTTTTGTTTCAAATGAGACTTTGTTCATTCAGTGAAGGCGATCAGTGGTGATAAACCGAGCAACACTGTACAACCTTTGTGCTCATCTCACGAAACTCAGCAACCTCTCGGCTAGTGGTTGAACGCAACCGTTCAGCCACGAGCGTTCTTTTCATTGGAAGATGAACATTCTAGGAAATAAGCCGCGCTAAAACACTTCGAAAACAGAAATTTCTTCATTGGAAACTGTGATTATCTCGTCGTCGAGCGTAAGGTTACCACAATGTCTCAGTAATTCGATAGGGTGGTAAACAACGAAATAAGACGTGTCAACTTTGGGTGAGCCGGAACAGGTGCAACCTATGAGTTGCTAAGTTTGTTTCATCAAACGGGTATCAAAACCCAACACGACGCAGTGTTGCTGGTTCGTGTGTATTAAGACATTTGTGCCCATAAAAACCTGGTAACATATTACTCTCTAAAGTAAAAGAAGGCAATATTATTCTTCATACCGTTAGATCGTTTTTTTTAATTTTAAGAGGACCCTATTTAAGGAATTGAAGTAAAGGTTTTGAGGGTATGGGTAAGAATTGAAATGGTCAACTTACCCAACAGCATATTGGAGAAGGTTCAGAGCGATGGCAGGACAAAAGACTTAAATTCATACGAACGCGGGTAGTGTTTACGTTTCTTGTTCCATTTGACCCGTTGTATCTTTTTATTTTCTGTTTCCTGGGATTCCCTGAATGTTATGTTGGCAGGTTGTCTACTGTCAAATTAGCAGCAACTTGGTTGATCTCAGCAATTTCATTATATCGTCCTTCGGAGAACACGAATAGATATATTCAGACCGTGAGGCTATACAATATTTGAAGGATTTAAGAACTCTCGTGCAGTATAGTTTGTAGAATCAGCCTCAATCTCCTACTTCCCATTTGGACACAACTCAGAAACCTACCGGGAAAATGAGTAGTAACATGTGATTACTTTCCACCATTGTGAAATATATCTTTTTAGATGTTTGGATGGTTGGGTGGATGGGATAACTGAACAGTTATTTAAGGTGTACGTATTCAGAAAACAAACATTCACTTCCGACAGTTGTGTAACCACACCTTTTTTGTACAATCAGGGAATAATCGCAAATAAGAAGGATAGAAACAAAATATCGAATAGGTACATGAACCTTGAACAGTTATAAATGTCATTCGGAAAATAATCGATCACCTGTAGCACTCTGTCGATGCCCAGATGTGATGCCACCAAAAGGAATCTTCTGGGCTGAGATACCGTCAGGTCTCTCAAGTCTGGACCGAAACGGTCTGGATATCGAAGTTGGGTTCGAACCACGCACGGACTTTCCTATCAGTAAGTTCGTGTCTTTATTACTGAACTACGTCAATCTCAGTGAGAGATTGAGCAGAATGTGGGTTAGGGAACTTTCCACAGAAGAGAGAACGCAGTCCAATTTGATGATGGATGCGTCATCATTGAATGCCAGTATTATTCCGAATATGCGATTGATAGTGTGTACTACACAAAAGTATTTACAAAAGAAATGAAGTTAACAGCCAGTCTAACTATTCCTTGTTTAGACGTCACAGAATATGCAGTAATTGCGGGTGGGGTCTTATGTTTGTGTTTCGAGGGCCGTGTTTGCACACCATGACCGATAATACGGCCTAAATCTCGGCCACCATTTACCCACGTCGGAAATCGAAACCGGAGTTGATGACCAAACGATCAACCACTGCTATCTGCTGGAAAATAACAGTAGTACAAAATGTGATGAAAAGACGTATCAAAAGGTTATTAACCGTGTGGGTGTTGCGAAATTTGCGCAGCAGTCCTCTTCCTGTCCCGGAGTGATAACTCGGGTGACTCCATACCAAATGGGTGAGGGCAGACGTGTAAAAAACAGGCATAAATCAAAATAATTTCGGGTGAGTGAAGCAATAATGAACACTGCTTATTTCGGCGGTACACAGCATAGAGGTAGTTAAAATACGGGTGAGTTTGTGTGAATGAATCGCGGAGTCTGAGCTACTAAGTGTTTATTGAGGTGTCAGGACGAGCACCGTTGTCGTCAGACGATTAGTCATATGCGTCTTATATTTGGCTGTACAAAGTCGGGGCAAAAATGCCATAGATTAGAGGGTAGCGTTGCCCGGTCGTTGCGGCTGAAAAATGACTGGTATGTTGCTTGCTAGCAGACAGCGTGTAAATTACGGTCACCTAGTATTCACCTAGACAGCGACTTAAATATTTTTCAAAGCACAACCAACGCCGTTCAGCTACACGAAATCAGAGCAAGCAGAAATCTGTGATGAATTTGGGCAGATTGACTCCTGCAACTTTCTGGTTCCGATTCTTCGCTTTATTGGAAGCTTTCCGAGCTTCATATCACCAGAGACCATTCGGTAGAACTCGGTCACGAGAAATCTTGCCAAACCTATTGACTGACTAGGCCACTAGATCACCCTCTGTCTGATTAGGTGAGAAAACTTCTTCGAAAAGTTGTCAGTCATATTCCATCCCTCAATCACCTAATCAGTGTATGTTGTTTTCGAACTTTACTTTTGTGTTAAATATTAGATACGTAGTAACTGGATGACTAGATCACAGACCCACCGTTGTCTGTCATTTTGTTCTCGGACTGTCGGTGAAGGATGGTAGACCTCATAAACAGTCTTCGAGGACAATTTAACGAATAGTACACTGAATAACCTTCATAACTAACGTTGTCCACATTTCCAATCTTGAGTGCAGTGATTTCGTGCCTCATCAGCGTAGCACCAATCCAGTAATATAATTCACGACAACCTTTTCACGTGAACGATATTCAGCTTGGCCGTTGTCAGTTAACGTTATTGGCACGATACACTGTTTATATTCAGATAACATCGATCCAGGTATGTATTCCCAAACACTTGACTGAAATAAGAAGTGATTTTGACAACATCAAAATAATCATTTGGTGCTAATCCGTAGGTTCAATTTCAGGGTACCTACTACTTACATCGTTATCGTTAATATAATCCTCGGGGTCAAATGCTTGCTGAAGACCCGGTCTGCACATTTGATGAGCGGCAATATAATAATAAGAGGGACACTTCATTTGGCCTGGAAAGCACCTCTGTTTCTTTCGGGACTTCCATGTAGGTGGCAACCTTTAGAAGGTTGCAAGAAGACAGTTGTGTTACGGATCACCCTCATCAGAAACCAGACAAACAGATCTCATAAATGCTTTTTTATGGGAAGAAAGTTTATTTGTACGTGTGAGTGCCCAAACAACGAAAACCACAAATGTTAGTTAGGCTTTTGAGCTTCACATAAGAAGAGTAGAATGAAGATTAAACGATCCCAAACATAACTTAACTTGAGTTCAATAGCGCTCAGTGGTTAAAGTGTGACCGGGAAGTCCGTGGTTCACACCCGACGTCTGAATCTCGACTGCTATGGCCTAGGCTTTGGCAACCTGGTAGTATTTCGGACCCCATGCTTCCTTCGGATAACACCAAAAGAGAACCACAGCTGAACCACTCATTTAACTTCAAGCATCGAGCAAACTGCTTCATTCAAACTGCAATTTAATCCTATCTGCACCTTTTGTAATATTGATTTGATCATCAAAATAGTTGCGGATCTAATATGAGCTGTGCTTTGTGGCCATTTTTCACTGATGTACTCAAAATGAACTGTATATTTTCCTAGATTGAACATGATGTTCATAATTTCGCTGAGAACTCTTCAACATCTTGTGAAATGTTTCCTTCTTCTTGGATTCCATCAAATAGGCACATTCCTCAAGTCTCCGTCAACCTTGCATCCTACTCGCATTCAAATTAGACAGAATCATCATACCATTTGGGTCTAACAGTGAACTCAACTAAATGGTAGCTGAATATCTTGTTTATAATGCTGCTAAACTAAATGTCCTGCACAAAGGTTACTCCATGTTTCTTTTGGTTGGATATTCGTGATATCGCATCACAGTATTTAGCACAGTCTCGCTGAGCAGCGAAAGTCTTAGAATGCAGAAAATGTTCACTCCGATGAGAACTCAATCCTTGAGGTGCGAGAAAATTACCGTATCTAAATCTCGAAAATACTTTTTCCCGAGATTTCTATATTTATCTAACCTTTATTCGGCGATCTTGAGACAGAATTTTACTATTCGTATGTTAACAGCATTTATTTCTGGCCAGATGGAAAACTCCTGGAAGCCAGCTTCACGATATAACAGTTAACTTAGTTTCGTTTAGGCTTCCTGAAATAGATAATGTCCATTATCTGATGCCTCTCTCCAATCTCATCGATTTTGACAACTAACCGACTGCAAAATGGTCTCGATTTTCGTCTTTTCTGGGCGCCTCACCATTATTTTGGCAACAACAACAGCTCTATGGCGGCGTCCTAAACCATCTTAATCACATCGGCACAGTTTTTTCCGGGCGCCAGAGAATTTAAGTTATCCATGGCCTGGTTGACTAAAGGGCCAATGACTGTGCCTTAGCCCCTAAAACGTTACTGTTCGCTGCTAGTACCCGTGGCTAACCATTTGTAATAGGTCTCGTCTCAATCCCCGCTATGGCCTTAAACTCTGGTACTGCATCCGAATTAGTTTCACTTGTTTTCTGAGCAGCGCCTCAACCAACGGTGTGTAAATAATTCAGACAATGGTGGTTAAGGACGTGGCTTCAAGGTACCACGAGTCATTGCTATGGTTTTGAAACTAGAGTGTTGGTGGCTCTCAGTGATTTCCGTAAAGTCGACATTCTTCAAAAGGGGTGTTGTATCAAGATTTGTCTCTTCTGTGATGCTTCCTCCAGTGGTATTCATGTAGTGTTCGAAAGGTATTGAGCTTTACGTGTAAAACGTTTTTCTCTAATGAGCAGTTCGCTTGTGTGGTTCACAATTATATCCACGGGGCAGCACCATGTAAACGGGTATATATCCTATCCTAGTTGTTCCAAACTTCGGATCTGCTCGAACTCGTATTCTGACATATATATATATATATATATATATATATATATATACCTTAAGATGGTAATGGAGCCTGTGTGACTGTTGCCCTCAGGCAACAGTACAGACAACCGTAATATCAATTTCTTAGGGTCTGGTCTTTTCAAAAAGGTAAATGTCGAGCAGGCATGAGAAGGTTAGTGAGTCATCATTTTATGTGGACTCACAGTGTGACGCGATCTAACGGTAACAGTAAGTGTCTTGTCCAGGTGACCAGCAGTTTCCTGTGTAAGGAAGCAACGACACTGCCTTCTCACGAGGAAGGCTGGTTTTAAAGACCACAGAATCCCATCATCTGACGGTAAATTTACTGGATAACACGATCAAGATATCTTCAAAATCCAAGGGCCTGTTTGGCTAAGAACGCAAATGCAGTAAGCATTAGCGTCTAGAGCCCCCGAAGTGGTCCTGCCCTCAGCCAGATCAGACCTGTAGGTCGTTAGCATATCACAAGCCCTCCCATAAACTTCATCTTGCTGGCCGGAACCCGGACTTCGAAGGCTTGAAGTAGATTACTTCAGATCAGTTCAGCCGATGGAATATCCGGAAACAAATGGATTTTCAAAACTCCAATTAAGTACGAATGCATATTTTCTACTCATATTTCTACTCACAAGGTTGCTGAAAGCTCTTCGACAGGCCCTACTGGTTTTGTCCTTCTTGAGACTCATAAGGTAGGTGCAGTCTCAAATTTTTCAAATCAGTCTCAAGTTTATATACATATATACATTATATATGACGTTATACACATAAAGTACCACTTAATAGCACCTGAAAGAAGCCGGAATAGTCAACTGGACCCAAGGTACCCACTGATATGCCGTTTGAGCCCTGGACAGTGCAACCGACCGAGAATTCGGTGCCTGCGAAGTTAAAGAAACATATCTCATAGACTCGAGCTAAAATGACAATCCAGTAATGCAAAACGGGTGGTGTGACGTTGCGGATGTGATATTTAATGAGAATACACAAACACAGGGAGGTACACAAAATCAAATATGTCAGGCATAACCATAAGTAGCCGCAACCGGGGGAGGGGACCTTGAGGGTCAGATATTGTGATTTCTCTTCGCAAAATACCATGCGCTAAAAATCCCTCTGAACAGAACGAGTAAAAATAAATCTATTCAGGTATTGATTATTTAGAGTGTGTGAATTTCCTCACAACAGCTTGTTAGACATAAAAATTCAGGGCAACCAGAAGCATAAGATTAGGCATTGAACGCTGGAGCCCATGAGTGCGCAGTTCGAGACACTAACGCCCTCCCGAGGAGCTCCATGCTATACGGTTATGTTATTTGTGGTCATTAAGTTTGTGACACCTAGATCAACGGCTGTATAGCCTTGAAAGACCAGTGGTTGCACTTGCAAGTGAAGCGTCTTCCACAGCCGTAAGAACAACTGCAAATTTGGCGAATTTCCGGATTCTTTTGTTCAGTCGTGCTCTCTAAATTTACTTCAATTAATTAAGCTGTTTCTAAGTGGCAAAGAGGTTATAGTTGATCTATCCCAATACGACCAATGACTGGTTGTGTGACATTAGCGAGAGCAACATTTAATACGCTACTGTGAGATTCACTGGGGAAGTGGATTTTGCGGTAGCCTGAGCGATCGATGATCTAATAGGAGATCCGCGTTTATACTTCAGTCTAACTTTGGCATTTTCTGAGTGCCATACTGAGTGAATATATCACCATCAAGAACTATTTTTCTGAGTAAACTGTGATGGTTTCAGTTGGTGTAGTTTGTTTGCCAATAAATGAAAAGACTGAGGGATTTGGTTTCATCTTGTGTGACAGACGCGGACATCAGCATGTTTATATCCCAGGCTTTATTGTAGTGCGAGAACTTTAGTGAGCTCTCCAAGAGAATGTTCCGAATGGCCTAACTAACTAACTAACTTGCTAGCTAACTAACCAACTAACTAACTACCTAACCAACTAACTCACTAAATAACTAACTAACTAACTAACTAACTAACTAACTAACTAACTAACTAACTAACTAACTAACTAACTAACTAACTAACTAACTAACTAACTAACTAACTAACTAACTAACTAACTAACTAACTAACTAACTAACTAACTAACTAACTAACTAACTAACTAACTAACTAACTAACTAACTAACTAACTAACTAACTAACTAACTAACTAACTAACTAACTAACTAACTAACTAACTAACTAACTGTCAGCCGCAAAGTCGCATTTTCGAATCTCCATACTGGAGTTTCATGAGTTGCATACTGCTGTTGATTCCCAATAACGATGAAACAGCTGAACAGTGCTCCCCGGCTTCTCGGCATGGATTTTCTTCAATTAAACGACAAAGCCACCATTGGGAAACCGGTTTTGTGGCATGCATGGTTTTACTGGAAATTTGGTTTTACACAAAAACTTCTTGAAGCCCAGGTGTGCAGAGTTAACGGCTTTTGAAATACAATGACGAAGAATTCTAACTTCACCACACCATCTTGTGAAACATGTAACCTTTTCAGGAAAACCTGTACGAATACCATTTCTAAAATATTAATGCCAATCCAGTTTCACTCATTCATTCAGCAGTCTGTGCCCCGGAGATGATGAACAACTCAACCAAAAAAATACTTGTTTTAGCAGTGCAGTTTTGCTGAGGCAATCAGAGAAGATCTGGTGCAGAAAATAAACGATCATTACACAAATCTGTCTGTGAATCACATGATCTAACGAAGGTGTAGGCTGTAGTATTTCGACCTGCGTTCCAACTAATAAATGAGGTACGTAACTGTAATACCACGTGGCGAGCAACTCAGCAATCGTCTGGGATTATTTCGACTCGGCTAATCTTATATGTCGCGTTGTGAGTGTATACACAGTTGTTAGTAAAACACCAGAAATAAGCAAATCGCTGATAGAGTGCGGCTGGCTCGGTTTTTTATTTCATTCCTTTCATTCAGAAAACTGCTTACCTATATTTTATCGGCCTCCGTTAATGTACAAAGATCTCTTGAGAAACGGCCGTCCTTCCACAAATTGTTCTTGCGTGGACTGACCACTAATTTTTTGGTGTCACACTGGAGATAAGAACCGATGGCCAAGCAGTTCGCTTGTTTCTGGTAAACCAATATTTCTTCCTTTGCGTAACAAAATCGATCGAAAGTGTGAGTATGGTCACTTAGGTTGAACCTGATAAGCGTTAGTCGAGATCGATAAAATTGATTAGTTGGTGATTTGCAAGAGACTGACAAGTGACTGTTCGGAGAAGTAAGATTTGAAGTCTCTACTAAATGCTTGTGTATGTGTGCCAATATAATAACAGTTCTCGTAAACTTTTCACCCTGACTTGTATCGTAAAGATTAATATAAAAGCGGTTGGAATGATAACCGTAAGTACGTGGTTCCTTTTATGCCTCAGCCAGTAGAAAAGTTACCGACAGGACCAACTTTGTTAAAATCTATCTTCGGGATATTTCAGCCGAAGCGAATTTACCCGGGTGGAGTTATATGACAATGAGGAACGGAGATGCACACTTTCCATGCTCAAAAAAAGAAAATATAGGCCTTGGTGATCAGGAAAACCGGTCAACCATCCAGCAAGCCCCAGTAGTGTTTTCCATTGCCTAGTTTGTTTATCGGTTCCAGGCGCCATGACCCACCGCCAAAACAAATCATTACACTGACCAAAAACTGTTTAATAAACAAAAGCATGATAATCCCGTTTTTGTAACTCTGTATTCTTGTCCAGAGGATCAGTTTCATTCGTCTGTTTCGTACGTGTCTTTACATGGCTTTTTCTGACTTTGTTTGAACTTTTGACCTCCAATTCTTCAATACAGATAAATAGGCATCTGGTGTCTCTGATATAGAAACCGCGTTAAACCTCTAAATACTCCATAAACGTACCAAATTTAGTGCCCGGAAATGCGGCTTTTATTCCGATAAAAAGACAAGCAGGGCACAGAACGTTTTCTTATAAGACAGCTGCGCACCGGATGTAGACCAGTTACAAGGTCAATTCGAAAATTCCTGGGGTTTAAGTCAAAAGCAATTATGCGTCCGCGGTCTACGAACTAACAATTTATGGCTCAAGAGCATTCGCCGTAGGCACCCTTAACTTAAAAACACGCCACGTGAATCATGTTGTTCGGCGAAAAAGTTCGGGGAGTCAATCACCTCAATCCTAAAAATTGCCTTTGATTCATCTTTTAAATGATGTAGTTCCAAGGCAACAATTTGACCATTCTATTCCATTGTTCTTGAAAGCGGATGGTGCTTTGTAATACTGAGAATTCGACGCCAGTAACTCTGAACCACAGTTGAGTTTCTGACATTTTGGGAGAATACTGTTTCATGACCCAGCTACAAACTTTCCAGAGTTTTTGTTGCGTCTAGTCTGTGGAGGTTTTATCACTCCTTCACTTGGGCGATCGGTGTTCGAATCAGCGGATTATTTTCTGCGACTGTGTCGGTTTAGTTGGTACGGATGATATCCTTCTTTAGAGCTACGTTTAACTGTTCATGAATGGGAAACCATCTTTTCTTTTAAGGGCATCAAGCTGTTTATTGATATCCTACATTCTGTCCTCGGGTGCTAGCTTACGACGGTAAGCAACAAATGTACAATTTACTCCTACTGATGTGAACACCTGCATTCTTTTGCTGTATTCTTCCCTTGCTCAATGCAGTTGGGTGTTCAACTTACTAAGTGAAAGGTCGTGGGTTCCGAACATCTCCGAGCTTCTTGAAAAGCGCACCACTCATGATGGAGCGGCTTAACAGTGATTTTCGATCTCTCAGCCTATACTGGCCTTGGTGACAGGACGAAATGTTATTTGAACACTTACTTCTAGTAATAAGATTACGTGGCCCATCATGCGGTACAAAAAATCACAGTAAACAACAGTCAGCTAAGTGAGAGGGGAGAGGTATTTTTGTTGGCTAAATGGTCAGAATCTGAAATCATTATCTACATTTAGAGACTATGTAAATATTGTCATTTGATAGTCTCAAGTTGCATACGTTGAACATATTAGATAGAATTTGGTTTTTATAGGTTGTATTCTGAATTATTAGTGCCCGCCAACAGTGGGTCTGATGAACTCTCCGGGTAAAATGAATTCAAGCATCTTGCAAAACAGTTTAACACGCACGGTTATCTGGCCTACCCTTTCCTTTCTTTTGAGGCGAAATTCAGCCATATTGATGTGAATGTATATACGGAACCACTGGATGTGGTGAGCCTTATGACCCAGTGACCGAATTCTCGGACAGTTCTTACCGACACATGTTTGTAAACAGTCTGTGTTTGCAAAACTCAATCAGTGATTAACAATGATTCTCTGTTAGTATCCTGCTATTTTCTCAGCCGTTAGTTCTGCGTGGGCTATAGCTAGCCTGTGGAGCAGCATCTCTAAACATTCAAGCTAGGGTGCCTCACCCGATCATGCGCAATCACTTTGTAGAAGCTGAGGAAATGTAAGATCACAGGTAAGATCGAACTGCTCGTTCTAGTCACCAGATATCGTAGCTCAACTGCGGTTCTCCTTTTCACCTCAGCCACGTTAATTGTCGTAGAGACTGGGTTGCAAGTGGGGTTGCCAGTGCCGGATTCTTCACAACAGACCGATTTGTGCATCCGTATTTTATTCTCGCTCTGTGTTGAACCGAGCATTAAGTCGCCTGCTCAGATGTCTTATTCCAACCCGCATGAGATAGGCAAGCCGGTCTATTTTCTCGCAATTCCACTGGTTTCATCCGTAAGTTGGCAGGCCTCACGATTTCGAATGCCTACACTTCAGACATGAGTCATTCGGACGAGGATGGGCGGTTCATGCACTTGATTCGTTGCGATCAGCCGATAATGTGCACTGGTAAATCTGTCGGAACATTATGACAGATATTGGACCAACAATGAACATCGGATAACAGTGACTTATGCGGAGATGCGCAGCATTGTGCGCAAGCACCTGTGTAAGGTACTTTTACCTTAGCTTGATCGCTTAATGGATTGCTTCTGAGCTCCACTGATGCATAAGTGAGTGTGTCACCTAAAATATACATTGAGTACATACAGAAACCTGTAAAATGTTGCCAAGTGACGGTTAGCTGGATATTAGTGGTCTGTATGGTTCTGACTCATTCCAATACCCGACTTTGGAAAATGTGTTTGGCCTCTGGATTGGTGAACGTACAAAGATGCGTATGAATCCTAGTTGGCTACTCACGATTCACCTAAAATCAAACGGACTTTAAGTACCGTCTGCTTGATTTCTGACTCCATAATAAATTTAGACAGTTTTCAAGCTGTCTGCTAAAATGCCTTTTGGGATTCCATGTCACAATACTTTGGTATATACGAGTAAGTGTTGCCTGATTCAATAAAGATTACTCTGAGATTTTCAGGTAGTAAATCTTCCTGAAGCCTTCCACAAACTACAGCATTTCACCGCCTCTAATTTGGGAGAATTTTCGAGCGTATCCACCGGCATCCCACCATCGTGAGTTGAAAAATTCGTTGGCTTCGGGTTGAAATGTCCGATTTACTTTATGCCGTTAGTCGCAGTAACAAGACTGTTGTTGTATCGAGCAGATTTGTTCCGCATGCCGTTTGGTTACATTGCTTTGCCGTGTGGTTTGTTTTGCTATCTTCCGGAAACTTGACATAATCTGTTCCTCCAAGAGGTTTGAACAAATTTTGGTTGAACAAAACAGTGGTGTTCAACTATGAGAGTAGTACCTTTTTGTAAAATGTGGAAGAGGGATGAGCAAGGATAAAGTTCTCCAACCGAACGTTTTAAAAAAATTAATTTCCCCTGCTGTGAGGATAAGTGAAATCAGCACAAGTGAGTGCAATTTTTGTAGATGACGTACTCAGTGGGACTAATCCTAAACCTCAGTCGACTTCGATATATAGTTTATCCGGAAGTGGTAAAGTGCTGAACACTGAGCTCGGCCATATACAATTTGTCACGTGCATCCCAGCTACCAAAGGGCTCAAGCTACCTCTATACTCATTGAGATTGTGACCACTTCCATTCTTTGTTCACTGTCACAGCCCGTCGCAAGCAAACCTTTCGCCAACAACAACAACAACAACAACAGAGAATTGAGTGCAATGATGTCTCCGAATACGCAGCACAGGTCGCAGACCCTTTAGCCTAATTATGCCAGGCGATGACCAAGTAATTATAGTCCTTTAAGAATAGCTATCCTTTACTCATCTATCCAATGTTGCGCTGTAGGTACGCAGGAGCCAGACTGTTCCTTCCAAGCAAGGAAGCCGCAGTACCGAAAATCGTTTCCTCCGCCAGTTTTCTGAGGAACAGGAACGACATAGAGTTACTAACGAAGCAAAACCACCCCGCGAGTAGCAAAGGCGACTAACCTGGATTACGCGTATCCACTCAAGAAAAAAATATGCATCACCGACAGCATGACAGTAAATTCCAGTTAGAAGGAGGTGAAATAATGAGAAAACCTTGACAACTTTTTGAAGAGTTCATAGAAACATGGGAGTTCGTTTAAACTGACGAGGTTTTACAGCGAATCTGGTTCGTTTCGTCTTTTTTTTTATTCCATAGCAGATTGAATACTTGATGCGAACTGGTCCGCTGGCAGTATATGACTACTGCGAGACACGCATATCACATCATAGGGCCAAACTTTTAAATTTTCATTCAAACTTCTAGTTGCCCAAGAGAGCGAAGGACACGGTTATAATACAGCAGAAGTGATATAGCAGCCAAGAACAGTGTAACAGTTTACGATACGGTATAGTGCTTGCGAAGCCAATTAGGCACGTCACAGGGTAGAGTAAACGGAACATGTTTCCCTACTAGACTAGGTTCATCAGGTAAGAGGGATCATCGGTACTGCGTGGAGATGTGATTTACTTGCTTTCGGCTAGGCTAACAAACCAACACAATATGGTCTGATAAAATCATACACCACGAAAAAGTTGATTAAGCACCCTTTGGTGTTACACACCTACGCATACTTTCAGGCACTGCTTTAATGGTTATTGTTTTGTCAAATTTCCTTACCAATTGGTTGTTTGGATCACAAAGCCTAATTAAACTGAAACAAATGTACATGGAATTATCGTAGCTTTTATCATGTTCCCAAAAAGTGGATATCTTGAGTCCTTAAGTGTATCTGGACTTCTTTCATGTGCAGTGTTCAATACTATGAGGAATGGGGCGAGGGCTTACGTAGGTCGGATGCCAGGTGCGTCTGAAAAACGCAGCTTATCGACTTTCCGCTTCTGTGAAATTTCACTGGAAAAACACAAAAATGCGTGGTTTTAACTGCGTAACTAACGAATGAATCATCCGATATGCTTTCTAAGTGTGTGCAAATGACAGTACTGTTTAGCTTTAAGTAGCGGAACGGTATAGCTTGAAGGTTGTGGGTTCAGAGCTCCCTGGAGCTTCACGAGATGTGCACTGCCGATGATTCACAATAAGAGTGAGAAATCTGCACTGTGGTTCTCGGTTCCTCGGCATTGAATGACTACTTACAAGATAAAATGTGTGAGAAATCGCACTGTGGTTCTCGGTTCCTCGGCATTGAATGACTACTTACAAGATAAAATGTCGGCTACCATTGGAAAATATCTTCCGACTATCATCAGCTGTCCGAAATTGCCAAACCACGTCAGAAGTGACGAAGCCTGGAAGTTAGTAAAAAAAATGGCATGAAATAAATGAGGACGAACAGCAAGTGATGTAAACGCCGAAGGAAGTAGAACAACAATCAACGCTCAATTGAATTCGTCTCAAAAGGTGGTTTCCGCGTTTCCTATCTGAATCCTTGAACTTCCTTGCAGAGGACAGTTCCCTCAAGAAAAGAACCCTGAATCAACGATTTGTGAATCATTAAATCTAAGAGTATCCAAAAGGATGCTACGTCCAGTTATATTACTATCGTTTTGTTATTATATATGGAAAATTGTACCCTCTGGTTCAGTGTATCTGTGACTTTCTTGAGTACTCATTTTTCAGCTAGGCACAGAATGTTGAAATTTTTTATTTGGGTTTCACACAAGGAGAGCTAATCGTTGTGCAGACGCTTGGCGAAAATCGATAGAAACACTGTCCAACCCGAGCTGCAATTGTAGAGAGAACTTAAGTATTCAAATTTCATGGCTGATCTATTACGGGGCTAGGAATAAAAACACGCTATAGGTGAAATCGATAACGAGACGAAGGACGAGTGGGTTAACTACGTGAAGCTTGGGTTGAAAATACAAATG
Organism: Opisthorchis viverrini; assembly: GCF_000715545.1. Lineage (NCBI taxonomy): Eukaryota > Metazoa > Platyhelminthes > Trematoda > Opisthorchiida > Opisthorchiidae > Opisthorchis > Opisthorchis viverrini. The sequence continues at coordinate 661,120 of NW_008751814.1, forward strand.
CATCTCTACATTACATACCTCAAGTTTGACAGCACAAATGAAAGCACATTGCCGATTAATCACCCTCCACATCTTACTCACTGTCGCAAAAAATGTGTAATTTCTTAAAGTTATTTCTATTTTACGCTCGGCAACAAAAAAATAATGTTTTTATGGAAAAATTAATGTAATTTATTTCTATATTCCAGCTACATTGAGAGATCAGTTAGGCTTATCTGTGCAGTTCGTCCCCACATCCATAGGTCAGGTTAAACCAAGCCAAGTCAAAGTTAGAAAAGTTTAGTTCGAGTCAAATCAAAGTTTGGAGGCGTTCGACAAATAAGTTTGCTCTTCACTAATGACTTGCCTGAATCCGAACGGAATCTCTTGTTTATGGTATTGCTCAACTACAGTTACTGCACAAAAGCCACCCCATGTTTCATTTGTATACTTGCACTAAGCAGATTAATCATAAGGTTGTGAAGACCTCATCGATAGCTGATCACCGGTTTGGTCCTTCATGGGTCTCGTCGGATGGGCGCGTCAAATTTTTGTTTTTCTTGAACCCAGAATGCACGAAATTTGATCAATACACTCATTCGTAAACCAATTTTTTCTTCACGGTAGGCTCAGGTGAATCCCACCTGAATCTCTCATCAATGAAACCGATCGTGGGCTGTCAAAGAGTTTTCAGAAATTTCATGAGCAGTTTGCATCACTGAAATATAGTTGGAGCTGTATGAACCGAGAGTAAATTTTCGGTGCACATAATTATAGTAAGGTTAGAAAAGCATGTAGAATGGTGGAATTAGTAAGAATAGAAGAGAACAGAATATAGTGCATAACATAGCGCCGTATAGCATGGTGTATTATAGTATAGCGCAGTATGGCATAGTCTAGTATAGTACAACATGGTATAGTATACTATATTGTAGCGTTATTATAGTACAATACAACATTATATAGCTTAATGTCGTATTATATTGTATTGTATTGCATTGTATGGTGGGGGAAGGTGCATTTAAGGAAGACTGAATTATGAGAACAGATGAGTTCAAATTTTGGTCGTGTTGAAACGGTCAGAGATGAGACAGGTGTTTGGCCATCAATAAGACTCCTGCAATGAATCACTGTAACTGGAAACACCTTTGAGGAACCATAAGCGAACAATAGTGAGCCGAGCATAAGTTGAGAAATGAATTGTCAAGATTGGGGATGCGGTTTTTTGCTTGAACAACATAATTCTCGGAGATGGCCCGCTTCTAAACAAATACTTTGGCCCACTGAGTGTCGTCAGATGCATTTCTCAAACAATAAAAACGGTTTCTTCACGCAAAAACAGTTACTTAATCAGTGTTTAACTGCATCATAGGAAATTTGCAAAGTGCCTGCCAAGTGTGTTGAGACACTCTGTTTTCCGCGAAGAACAGGGACCTCGTTCTCTTCTTGAGGGAAAGCAGCCTAATCAGTCACTTAAAATCAAATAAAGTCACTTGATACATAGAATACAAAAATTTACCTGACAAAACTTTTACAGTAGTTTTTCTACCCTGCATATTGTGGCAGCCAATCATCTCTGGACAGCTTCGGGTCTGTGACCATATCGAATCGTAGTGCAAATTTTAAAACCATATACATTTCAGTTTTAGTTGATTATTCGTCGCTTGTCTTCTCATTATTTGTGAGCTTTTAAGAGTTTCACGAAAGTTAAATGTTCACCTGGAAAGATATGCATCTAAAATGAGCCGCTTCAACAAAGCCACAGCTGGGGAACCACCTGGAGGCTGTTGCACTATATATATTGTTCCAAGCATCTTACAATAACGCGGTGCTGTCTAATCATTGAACTCAGCTTGGACACCATTCCGAGACAATTAGCATAAAATCATGGAGTTAGATTCTATTGAAGTTGATTCTCACCAAATCAGATATGTGCAATAAATGCTGGTCCCAGTGCTCAATTTTACAAACAAAATGATCCCTGCATTTAATGGCTGCAGTTACGATTGTAACTCTAGGGGTAAAAATTACAGGTTAATTTTACTAACAGACGATTTTTTATCTCAGAGGGAAAGAGACAAGCCATTTCTGGTGCTGCCCGACGTAGTGTAGACCGACACACCCAAAGCAAGCCATCTGTGCGCACAATTATGCCTTGATTCTGTTGCTTGTCTGAGCATATCGCCCTATCTTTACATTTAAGCATTTGACGTCGGATGATATCACCTTTATTCCATGTGAAAAGCCTTTCGGGAGTTCTTGCGAAGCAAACTGGCTGGTAAAGTCAGGTACCAATAGACCCTGTACTTGAAAAGAAGCAAAAAGCTTGGCAATCCAAGAAACGGTTTTTGAGGTGGATGTTTTTACACCCGGAATTTTCCCGGTTCTTTAGAGAAAGCATCAGCTACAACCAAAACGATCTGCCACAGGAAAGAGCTGGAAGGCTTGAGCGGACCCGAGCCCGTGGTTTAGCCTAAGTATGGTTGGGCCTTGGTCTTGTGCTGGTTTTATTGTCAATGCATACTGGTCACAACCACAGACAAGTTGTCCCTCTGATCATCAGTAAACAGCACATATTAGCAATGTGAAATAAACGTCATCTTACTTAGACCAGGGTGCTCTGTGTGCCTCTCGTGTGCAACACGATGCTGCAATTTTCATTTGAACGACTCTACAGTCTTCCATTTTAAGGCAGCTTTCAAGGAATAATAAACTGTTGCTTCACAAGAAAATCTTTCAATATTCCGGTATTATAATTTCTGTGGCCATGTTTATTTTAAATGTTACATAAACTTCTATACCTCAGGAAACCTAGTCGTTTCTTGAGCAGTCATTTGTGCTGCACTGACAGGTGACTCTGAAAGTGTTTATCCCATTTTTTTCGTACGCCTCAGTTGCTGCATTGGATTGTATCTGTCCTTCCTACTGATCATCTGTGTGTTGGTTAAACCAAAGGTGGGAGTACGACCGGAAGTACTGATTCATACAGTAATTCAAGATCAGAATTGAGCAGCATGATTACGCACTGGCTTGCGAGGAGAAATGCCCATTTAGGATCCGACGGTTGCTAACAATGAGTGAATTGTTCATTGTGTAACATTTTACGAAGCTTTGTCTCTAGAGAGGATATCGGTAGCTCAACTTTCCTAGCCGGTCGTTGGGTTGTTTATTTTGCTGGATAATTAGGTTGCCAAAATTTGACCGCCAATCCAGCTGACAATGTTGGTGCGTTGTTGTGCTGTCCCCAGTCAAGGGAATAATCAAACCAACAATTTGTTGCAGCTAACTAATCTCAAGAACGGGCTGGGTGCTCTTGGTCTGCTTGGTGAATTTCACGAGAGGGAGAGAATACAAATCTTGTGGGATGGCATTCTGGCTACTTTTGTTACCTGTATAAGTGGAAAATGCAGGATTCTCTACGGCGGTACCGTTATTTGTAGGTATCATGATTGTACGTTGACTGGAATACTGCCAGAATGCTCATGCATAGACGGGAAGACAATTAGAGACCTCCGCCAAGGCCTCCAGCATGCGCTTTGCACCCACGAAGTGTAAGGTCACTCTCCTGAACATGCACTCACCGAACACACCATACACATTGCGCGGAAAGGCAGCCGAAGTTGTGGAGTAGCTTAATCACCTTGGAACCTCTATTAGTTTAGTCTTAGAACCATAGTTCCCGTGGGTTGGTTTCAGTGAATCCATAACGGGGCAAGTAGTGAGCGAGTGTTCTGTTGTGCACCGGGGTTATCAGTCGAAGAATGTGTCCAGGACCAGGAGGTGCGTTAGTCGGGCCACGTATTGGACTTTCCGACTCATCGTTTACCGAAACGAGTGTTATTTTCTGTGCCCAGTCCAGAATAGAGCAAGCAGAGATGTGGTCACTCTCTGACCTAGCGGGGGGTATGATAAAGATTAGGAAGAGCATGAGTACTCGCCTTTCAGGATGGGGTCCCTGTGATCTCCAATAGGCTTTGTTGAAAACAATGCAAGATATAGCTGCTAATCGTTGCTAATGATTTTGTTATTCTCAGTTCCTATCCAGATGAGCTGAATGACCATAGTTAGAGATGTAGTCAGCTTGGAATGATTGTGATAGTCCAGCATTAGGTCCCTCTCCCTCACAATAAAGTTCTCAAACAAATTATAGGTGAACGGTGGCGTAGCATCAGTGTTGAACACTGGTTTTATACTGCCGGTGGGAATAATATATAGTGGTAACATAATTACAACGGTGTGTCACACTGTCAGTGCGGTTGAGGTTATCGAGATCAAAAGGGTCACGTATTATGACTATGTTAAAATGACTGATTCAGTACAGTTCGGGCTGCCACTTTTTACTAGATAAGGCTTCAATAAATGACAAAGTCATCTGATCATGATCACAAAGAGGTTAGTTCTCAAGAGAACCTTCATGCAGATGGCAACCCCAGAGCTACGTGAGCAGAACAGAGCAGCTCCCGCTTCATCAAGTCTCCCAACACATTTAACAGTGACTGAGAAAACTAATTGGTAATCTGAGGAGATTTTTGAATTTTCTATTGAGATTTCGTTCTGTAAGCAAAGCCAATCTAGCTGAAAGGCAATGAAGCTCTGTACTACCGTCTCGTCCTTATTGAGAACCATCAGCGTTGTGGATCTCCTGAAACTTCAGGAAACTTCACTCATAGTGTGATTATATCCTCTCTCTCACTTACTTATGGACGATTGGTGGTGCGTTCAACCGTCGTAACAAAACCATGCCACTGGCAGCAAAGCACTCAACCAAACCAGGTCATGTGGATGACCCCAAAGCAACTTTCCTTATTCTGTTCCACGATCGTGAATTTGGCATTCGCTGCAGCTTTGGGCATCACGAATCAGTGTATATACAGTGTTGTGCTCAACCAGCTCAACTACCACGGTTATAACACGTAACATTTTTTATCTGTGTGACATTCGTGACCTTCGTGACGTGTGTTGAACATGTTGTTAGCATGTATAATCATGCTTGATTTATATATGCGAGTGGAAAAAAGCATTTGGAATGCTTACATATTGTGAAAATTGTGTAGGCGAAACAAATGCCAGAGATTACTTCTCTATTTTTCGACAGCGTCAGTGATCGGGATGTATGGTAAACGGTTGTTTAAATCCACGTAAAAGCTGATGTAAAAAAACGGCTTCTACACCATGGAGGTTGAGACAATATGGTAAATGTCGAATTCGTCAGGATAGGGCCAAGTCCATTTCGTATTTTTCAGTATCTTCAGTGATGACCGAAGTCCATGAATAAGGGGAAACAAAATTTTGAAGTCGTTTATATGCTCCCAAAAAGTCTGCGGTTGGGACTCCTGGGAGGGTAAGAGCTTGTTCAAATTAGCAGATCTGGGCGATGATCTTGTCTCTACGATGCAACTCACGTAGTGGGTGCTTCGTGGCACGAATAAACACATCCAAACTATTTGATGATAAGGGAGACTTCTTTCAAGAGATTGACATAAGATTCATCTTGTGGTATAACAATGATGAAAATAGGCATTATTAACCTCAGTACACTGTAAATGCCCAAGCGCCCTATCCATCGCCGATCGGAAAATTGCAATCTGGAGTGTAGGTATATCGTGCTGATACGATCGACATGATTTGTCTAGTTCTTAGTGAGTGGCTTTCAGATTTGAAAGCTGAGAAACAGTCAGATTTTCGGATCGAACAAAAACGGTAACATTTGGAACCCCTGCAGATAGCACCGTGCTGCGCCCTGTTTGGCATACAGGATACACAGATACACAAATCACGCCGAAGAGCAGTGTCAAATCTCCCCGAAAAAAAGTTCTGCCAGGTTAGGTACTCACATATACTTATTAAGAAAACAGTGTAAAGACTACTCTTGTCCTAATGTAAAAAGCTGTACGGGAGTAGAGAGTTTCCTGGCAGCTATCATGGGACGTGCCAGTCAAATTCTAACGCAATACTACTCGATGGAAAGAACAAGACCGCCAGTTTGATATAGCCGGTGTTACTTATTGACAACTATTCAGTCTAAATTATTGCTTCATTGCTTTGTTTTTTTTGCATGCATNTATATATATATATGTAATATATATATATACATTCATATGATTCAGCTGGATTCCAGGCGAGTCTCTCGTCAAAACAAAATTTATATGCAAGTGAGTGTATTTCGCCAATTCTGTGCAAGTTGGATTCAAGTAGAACGGAAACTCGAGGACTTTGCCTACCTGATGAGCCCCAAGAAGGGCTAAATCGACCGTCAGCTGCCGGAAAGTTTGCAGCAACCTTATGAGTAGTATATTACGTCTATGATGCAGTTGTTTATTCTCCCACAACAACACTTTTAGACGCGGTTAATTTGCATCTTACTGACAGATTATCCAAATCCACCAACCGAAATCCAACATTGTTCCATTTGGTGGCTAGAGTACGAGTTATCGTATGATCGAAGTAGCGGATGTTTGGCTACTTGATCACCACAGTGCCCCATGGCCATCCACCCGTTCATTTAAAGCACGTACAAACGCCATCATTCTGCTGCAACTAACTGTTTAAACAATGCCTATACCCCAGTTGTCTGAAAATGGCACGTGGCTGTCTGATTCACTGTTATTAGCTATTTTCGACCTGTGGATGCTGTCACAGCCACAAAAGGCTGATACTCCGATGCTGATTCGTTGTGAAAAACTACATGATGGTATGGCTATTGTCTAGGCTCAGCTGGACGCCTGGATAACATAACGTTGGCGACAGTGCACTAGTGCTTTCCATGCAGTCTGCCTAGTGGACGTTTGGTGCATAAAACGGATTACCGGAAATATGGTTTCGTTGGGTTGTGTACTCTAGCGAGATATAATGTAATCACTGGCAAGTAATGGAAACGACGTAATGCTGTCTAATGCGCTGTTGGATGTCATACTTCTATGAATGTTCGGGTTGATACCGCAAGTTTACCTCAAAAGTCATCAAGTTGTCATTCGGGGGGTATTAATCCAATATGCTCGTACACCCCGGTCCAGCGTTCGCCAGTTCAGTATTAGGAATTCAGGTGAAAACACCTCCGCGAAACCTTATAAAAAATGCTGGAAATCCATCATTGCAGGTGTAAATTCCATGTTGATCTTACTTCACTTGGGGGTCAAGAATCTACATCAAGCAAAATCATCCCTTGACTGATAAACCCAGCTTTCAAAGATGACGTGTTCTTGGTGGGTACGTTTGACATTCGACGGGCTAGTTCTAACTGGTGGTTATTAAGTCGGTTTATCCTAGAAGAGGTAAGGTCAAATCCTGTGAAGAGAGAAACGAACCCCACAAAAGCTGCTGTTTTTGTTGGAAGTCATCGTTCGTGTGTGGAAGAGTCCGATGACTAACTGGATTAGGAGTCGTACTCACTCCAACAAAAAATATTCATAGGCAGCCTAATGTTGTTCAACAAAACAAATCATATGGATTTACGTAGTATTTTGCCTTCATCATTAAACGGGAGCTGCTTATGTATGTGTACTGTCACACAAAATCCAAGGCGGAGGGTCTTACTAACCATATTTCCTGAGTCCCTATAGGTTCCAGCTGTTTCACATGCCAACTTGCCGTTCGCTTCTTCTATTTGTTTTTGTGTTGTCATATGAAAATTTGGTCTCGGTCAGGATTATTTGGACGGTATACACTATTTGTAAGCTAGTGGATATCTTGTCTTGGATAATCCGATTATTCTGACCAGTTTTCTGAAAGCATCACGTAGTTGACGTCATTAGAGAACGGGCTAAGTTGATAGGACTACCAAGGAATGTGTTAGCTGATCAAAGAGGACCCTCCTGAATCCCGTTCCATTTAAAGTAAACAGTATATCCACATGGTGTTCACATTTGCTGTGGATAAGTTTATATGTTCCATGAAAGTACGCAGAATAGCATCCAAAAGCATGGTCAGTGGTCACTCTTTTGATCATGAGAACCTCTGTAAAAGATATCCCACATAAATTCACGCACGAAATATAAGGCTCACAGCCAGTTAATTCTACGGATTCGCGTCTGATTTGGGTTTCATGGAATTCGCTTTAGTGACATACCGCCCTCAGGAAACGCTGAACACGTTTTAGTTGAGAAATATTGGCTTAAACAGGAAATATTCATCCAGAAATCGGTTTAACCCCGGATCTGTGGCTCTTGTCACCGTGAAACAACTGGGTTTCCGAGAACAAGAAGCCCAGTTAGTTAACCCCATGTATTACCGTTGTCTACGGCCGGAGACAACATTCTCATCACAAAATGATCAGGATCAACACTGATTCCAAACGATAAAAAAACATGAGAAGGCTACCAACGTGAGCAACTTTGCTAAACTCTACTGTCTGATTCCTAAAGTACCAGTCAAGCGCTGAAAAATAGAGTTCAACCTTTGTGACACAACAAGAAGTCTCAACACGAAACTCGAATAAAAATTCACCACATAGACGGAACGATCTAGGCAGCTGCTCCAATTGTTCAGCTGACAGCATCTCGACTGGGCATAATTAAGTGCGCCCAATCAGGGTAGGTAGAAATCGTTCAGAGAAAACGTCAGTTTCATGAACATGGATGACATCTCAGCTAAGATATACGATAACTACACTTCTGTATTACTCAGTCTGGTCCGCATTCATTTCTGCCATATTGATCCGTCATACAGAAAGGCCTGTGATAACCACAGGGACATCAACGCTCGCACAATTTTACACCATCATCATCATCATCATCATCAAAGACAGCAACATCAGTGTTGCCACTGATGCTTCACTGCCGTACAACCATGAGGTTCGTCTAGTTTACATTTGTATATATATATATATATATATATATATGCATATAT
>NW_008751814.1:671822-672105 GCF_000715545.1 Opisthorchis viverrini
GGTTCTATCAGAGATCCAATGCTTGGATGAGGTTGGCTGAGTCGTACCGCAAACAGACGCTCCTGCTTTGAGTAACGCGTTGGATATTTTTTCCCAGTGGCCGTTTATATCTGACCCCGTACCGTCCGGCAGGCATTCAAGGAGCTGGATCTGATAGTTTCGGTTGATCTCTGGGTCCACTAGCTTCTCAACTGTTCGTGTCCGAACCAAGACGACTACCCAATCGGGCCTCAGCAGCGCTTAGTCTCCCTACCTGGGCGGTCATATAACCAGCAACCACAAC
>NW_008751814.1:673051-702935 GCF_000715545.1 Opisthorchis viverrini
ACCACGGTAAGGTCCAGTCTCTTCATAACGTAAAATTTTAAAACGCTGTTGCTGAATCAGAATTCGATTGTCAAACACAAGCACTCCACTTTTCCAATCAGGTTTCCATTCAAGAAAATATAGCATCGATCATGTTCCTTCTTTATGTTGAAAGTTGAGACATGGCTGTATTTCCCAGCTGTTAAGCGTTAACGATGATTCTGTAGCCCGCAGTGACCAGTGAAGCGTGATGTTCCTTAATAGATAGGTGCAGTGCATGGTATTACTCTTCCTTCAAAGCCTTAGGCCGGCTAGCAGTTTGGCGACTGTGATCGTTCTACAACATTATGGGTGGGTTCTCGCCACGTCGTCTTAGCTAGGTAAACAATGCTTCAATGGGCTACAAAAGCGCGCAACTTACGACGGCTTGGAATATTCGTACTGCAGGTAAAACCCCGGTACAAAACCAGAAAGAACCATGCGCTGCGAAACTCAAAGCATACTTGATAAAGTTCACATCATCAACCACTCTAGATAATGCCAAGATCTAAGTGACAACTTTGGTTGAAAATTTACAATTTATCTGAATACCAAGCAGAGAGTGAAGTGAGGATACGCATCAGTAAGCATTTCTCCAGCTGAAGAATGCCTAATAATGTGAGTCATATATCATTCCAAGCTTTTGTCTATCCGGATTTGCGGATTCCAGCATCCACCACTATGATTCGAGAATGTGTAGAAGTTGCAGAAGTTCAAACACTAGTGTTTTTCGGATTTCATGTAGAGAAGATGGGTCTACCGGATCTGCAGGGTAGCGACCTGATAACTTTATCACTCTGTATCAAACGGCCCAGCTACGTAGAATGTAAAAGTTCGAGCACATACTCCTCAAACCGTATGGCGAAATTTCATGGAAGTTCTTTAGCTTATAATCTTGCCGAGACTGAGTGTCCCCGAGGGGGCTGTCGAAACAGACGTCAACCAGTACGGCCTTCCGTGTGTCTATGGCAGTTTCCTGGCCCAGAAATCACGGTTACCGGAGGGATCGTAAATTTTTTATTGGGACGTGCAAGCTGTTTCGTAATGTTTATTGTGATTTTTTCAATTTAAATTTTTTCTAGAAAAACAACCAACCAAAAATAACATGCGCCAGTAGTAGAAGCAGTTCGAAGGTAGGGCATGACATGATGGAGGATTTTACCGTGATTCGTTTCGGTCTTTTCAAACGGCACATGTCACCGTAATTCTGGTGACAGTTTAATCTGAGTCCTTCAATACTTGTTTCGTCAAGTGATTCGGTACAGATCTGGCTGCATGTCACATAGTTCTGTTTGACGTGTCAAGAAGCTGCTGTATTTGCTTAACTGTGGGTCTCCTCCACTTTCAGTTTTAACCCAGGGAACCAAAAAGATGGGTCCGTCAATGTGACCGGTCCAACTAAATGGCTCCTTTCTTAGGGTCGCCACCCCCACAAAAGCTTAAATTCCTGCTCTACCATAGGTTCTCCTCCAATATCAACGACCCGACCCTCCGATAGGTGACTTATTTCGCCAAAACTTGTTATCTAAGTTTTGACGTAAAACTATGTTCGACCCAACCATAGTTCGAGCTTTCCAACTAAACTGCAGCTAGGTATCATTTTGAGATTGGAAGTTCAATGTTGATGCAACTGTGGAGTCAAATTAGCACCGACAACTCAGCAGGGACAGTTTAGTTGCAGTATCCCAGCTAGTGTCCCCGTTAAGAGAACCAGCATCGTACTACCCAATTAGCATATCACGGATTTCGAGAATCAGACGCTGAGTCATCAGAGCAAAACTAAGTTGTGCGCACGTTTTCCCGCTGAAATGCAAATCCCAGGCTACGAAATTGAAGATATGTTGTCATTGTCATTTATTCTGCCCATCAGAGTTAGTCGCAGAAACGAAACCCCCTGACGTATTTAGTTTACTTAACCAGAAACTTTGCCGTTCGTCAGCTCTGAGAGTTAGTTATGTGGAATGGGATACAAAGTGGTAACGCCTCATACTAGACAGCTGAATGGGAGATAGACAAGACTGTAGTAACCAAAAACAGATTAACGATGCTTTCAGTTTTTGCGTTTGCTGAGTTCGAAATGATATTAGCCTGACACCTTAAAGTAACAAAGACCTGATCCGGCCGTGGGATCACAATGTTATGCTCATCCGGTAAGAAAAATGATTTGTAATGAACGGCGGCATGCTTACCCGCCCCCCATTGCGGCCGAGAAGCGAGTAAACTTCACAGCAGTAATTGGGACATGTGTCTGAATGATTGAATATGGCCCCTAAAAATGTGAGTAAAGAAATAACTTGTGCTACTCGAAGTATAATTCTGTAATAGTTTCAGCGTATATGTGGGATCCGAAAAGCATCGCAATGACGGGACTGTCAAAGTATCCAGCAGGTACGTCGCAGAATAACGTAGTGCCAAGTTGCCTCGAATAAAGAATTGACAGTGTGGTGTGGTAAACTAACCAGAGGCATAGAATGTTGTCAACTGCATGCCGAGTACAAAATAGGACTATGATATGAAATCATTTGGAGGACACAGATGTACGATGCCTAAAGTTAAAACTAAGACTGTGTTGGGATTTATGCTGATCTTGTCACAGATCAATGTGTGTACCTAGCCCCTTTACGCAACATTCATGAACCTCACTTATCCCCTTACTTGAGTCGCTCATAGCAAAGAAAAGCATGTTACTACCAACATGAAAAGGTAAAATCAATCCCACGAAGCCACATTGTGTTATCAATAGCTACAATTCAATAGGTCCTCGCCTACGACGTATATTTGAGGCTTGGTAAAAACGCCATTTCACACAACGAGAAGCATATGCATCGCAGACAAAATAGCTGAAGAAGATACCTTCTTGAAAATGATGCTGGTCACAAGCTGCCTCCCAAACATTTTCTAACTGATTACAGACTCAAAGTCTTTTATCGCAAACCGTTGGTATAATTAGCACTACTTCTAAGTAAGAAGTCCTATTGTATACATTGGTCGTAAGTGACCAGGTAGCTAGTATTGTGAGACGAAAACAAAAATCTGTCCAGAGTCGCAGGTTTCTGGCCACTCACATCCACTGCTCGGTCTCTAAAACTTGTGTTTCAGATTAAATTTATAGGCGTGTCTGACTACTCTATTCGTCTGTCATCCGTCACTTCACTTGTAGTTATACGATAGACCAATGCCTTCTTTTCGATGGCTTTCTAAGCACTCAAAAAGATAGTGGCTACGAACCATACACCTGGTAGATAACAACGCAGTAATAACGACACGTAACCAGGGGTCATCATTTACGTGACCTATCATCCAGCTGACCCTTCTCAAAACCTCATACTTCTGCTACGCAACCGAAATCAAACCAAAGCACAGTCAGAGTGCAAAAAATTCCTGATTTAGGTCACCTGTTTCCACTGAAGCCGGTCCCATCCCAAATCTTGCCATATGTTATGTTTGATGTGCACTTCTCGTTTCTTTGCCTTATTTCTAGAAGTTCAGCTTGTTGCATCTGTGAGTGGTGAAACGAGTTTGAAATCTGGACATCACGCAATCTAGCTTCGTGCTATCGTAATGAAGTGGACAAACGGGAGCCAATATATCAAGTTTTAGCTTCGTTCATCCATTTAATCTTTTCGAAGCGAATAACAGGAAGGGTAAACAGGTTTTAGGCTGTCGAAGAGTCTTCAAAATCCATAGAAGCAATGTGTTATGTTTAGACTCACGCTACCTTCGTGAATGGATTTACCGATCATCGATTTGCCTTACTACACATCACATTTAGTCCAACAAGCAGGTGCTAAGATAGCACCGCAAATGATTGCACGGGAGAACAGCAGGGTTCCCGAACTGTACTGTGTGCCTGCGTACGGTAAATTACAATTTCTTTGAAAAGAATCCCGATCTGTAAAATTGGTCCTATAACTTCCTTGGCATGAGCTTTTGTCTTTTTTTACTTTCGAAGACCAAACTGTATCACGCAGGTATTTTCCCAGGTACCTAACAATCTGAACACTATAGTACGGGATTTGTTGGTCAGTAACTGAGTTGTGTATTTGTTACGCTCGTGGGCTTCATGCAGGGTGACGCGAGACAAGATCCATTCTTCTAGATTCTCACCAGCAGCATGCCACCGAATATACTGTTTCTTTCATATCACATAAACGATCGGCTGATCCACTAGTGTGTATATGTGACTGTGGATCTAGACATTTGCGTTATTCCTGCCTTGAGACTAGGTAGTGATGAAAACAGGAATCCCAAAAATGCCTGGCGGTATGAAAATCGAGCCGCTCCACTACTCTTACTTAGATCTTTGCACGCAGTCCTTGGCTACTAGAAATCGAGTTGTTGTTATCAGTGCAAATCTTTGCACAACACTGAGAGCGTTCTATAACCGAGCCGTTTCTAATGAACCACAGCTTTAACACTCTCCGAGCACTGTCACCTTCTGCATGGTTTATAAACTAGGCCATTAAGCAACCAGACATCCATAAGGAACTGCACTATATACAGGGTGTGTTCTTTATTTGCAAAACCACCGCGCATCATACAAGAGCAAGCTTGTTCACGATACTCACAACCAAGGACAGAAGCTTCAAGGTCTTGGTCAGAGAAAACCGCTTTAAAGGACATTATACACCGAAAACTGTTGTGGCCTCCTTCCAGGGTGCTATTTTAATTAACGATCTTAAAAGTCGACTCTTCTTGAATAGAAGTTACTACTCGACAGGTCAGTCCTTACTAATCCTATGGGTATTTTGTACCAGGTAATGAAGATTTGCCCTTACTTCACTCAGTATTTGGTTCTCTACCCAAAACCAAAATGACTTTTAGGCATAAGAACAATTCGCATCACTCTGGGTTTTCATACAGGATAATATTTACTTAAAAACGCACGTAAACACACTTAAAAACACCTATAACACGTTTGCCCGCCTTCTGTACAATCAATAATTATTTTTAAAAATAGAACGTTTCCAACATGATCAAACGTCCTCCCAGACACACGATCGATTGCGTTGGAAAATTCTTAACATAAATCTAGCTAGTTGCTGATGAAAATTACTCAGGTGTTTCATACCTAAACACACAAGCGCATTTGCTTCATGAGGATTACTTATTTCTTTCCTAAAGTGTTAGGAGTACCTCCATACAGAAATAGGCATAGATCTTCTCTTGAGGATTTTCCTCTGGTCGTATCCAACGAAGACGTGATACATCCTTTCTGAGGTTGATTTGAGAAATTGACAACAAATAAGAGCAACTAATCTGAAATATATAGAAACAGTTCACCTACTGCTGTCCATTTGATACGGAATTTATCGTTGTGATCCGCCAGATACACATTTGCACCCCATTTTGGTTTTGACGGTAGACAAATGAATCCCAACTGAATCCTTGGTTTATCATGTTCTTCCACTAAATGTGCTGTACGAAGGCCGCCTCATGTTCCGATTAGTACGATATTCGAGGCATCGCAACTTATTTTACCTAGAGAACACAAGTCGTAAACAAGAAATTCAGTTGGGTCTCGCGCTAAAACCAGCGGTGTGCAAAACTTCTTACAATGTGGATCCAATTAGCACACGTCTAACTGGATGGACACTGGGGGAGTGCGGTCACCTGATGACCCCAAAGAAGAATGAAAATATTTGTGGACTTTCGAGGCTTTTTCGCCTACCTTATGGGTGGTGTTCCCCATAATATATGGTGTACTGATGTACTGCTAGCTTACTGAGAAGCCCAAACAAATTTGTAACAGAAAAGATGATGTTCGGTAAAATGCTATATTTCCAAGGCGTGATCAGGCTTTTTGAATTTTGTATGAAACCCATTCGAATGCCGCAATTATCATCCACCCAAGAACGTTTTATTTAGTTTAGAATTCTGAAAAGATTTAACTATCTGAGGACCAAAGTTGGAGTCTCCTTGTTTACAGTCACAGCGGCTTGCACATTAGTGACAATGACTTATATTGCTTTTATGGCTTTAGGGAAGAGAATGCAGCGGCATACGTATACCTCCCTCGATAAAACTTCATTGTCGTTGCTTGATACTAAGTTTGGAGCTAAAACCACCCACTTAACATAATAGAGACAACTATAAGTAGCACCATCCACCATTTCGTCTTCCTACAAAGACCAGAATGAAAATTTATTGTATTTCGGTACATCATATCGGTGAAAAGTGCATACGAGTACTGTGGCAGTTCAAGCGGAATAATCCCTTGGAAGGAATATCACCTTCCTTTCATAAACTACCTCATAAAGAAAAACATATTCGTGGAATATGGCTGCACCTTTCCACACTGTTTTGGCCTCCATTCTTGGTTACCAGGTGTACCTGTTTTAAAGGCTACACGGGGAATCATCACCAGAATCTCCTTCGGGAAATACGTAACCGGCTGGGCTGCATCAAGGGGAAGCATGTATGGCCATATTCACAGCGGAAGCATCACACCTTTATGTGTAAAGTTTAGTGGTCCTCCGCGTCCCAGGAGGCCAAATTGCCGATCATGTTGGAGGGACCACCAGTTGGAGGACCGTCACTATTTGAAAAAACAAATTTTTGCGGAAAAACAGGTATGGTCCGTTCACGGGTGATGGCTGAAACAATGAGAGCCATCAGGAAACAATATGAACTCGTTTCTAATAGACAACACCAAAACCCAGCAAAGAGTGGGTATACAAGGCTGTCACCGCATACGAGACAGGGACATCTGAAGTCATTAGAAGAGCGTCAAATATGACTAACAGCAAAGTAGCTCAGTATTGGTGCGATTGAAGGCTCCACTCCAGACTGCTGGGAATAGGCAGAGTGCATACACAAATTGTGTGTAGACACTGTACAATGTGGCGAAAGCAAGAAGCTGTACATATGTCAAACAGCGAAGAATTTGCACACTAGAATCGGTTACCACAAAGGGCGCATAAGTATTTTACCGAGAAACGTAGAAACAATATTTAAAGACTCGACAATGGTAGGATATGCACGGAACAATCAGCATATAATGGATTCAGGAAATGTGGAAATTTTGACACGATAACTAGGATTCTCACCATATCGGGTGAGGGCCGAAAAGGTGGAAATCTCTAACCACCCCATTGTGAGTAAAATAGAGAGAGTAAAGCTAGTGAGCTTGCAAAGGATGATTATAGGTTAACTAAGAAAACACGACGCGGTATGAGGTTATCACTGAACTTTTCTGGGTCTAAATTAAAAAGTCAAAGTATATTAATCTTCAAACACTATCCAGTTCTCCTGGTGCCCCTCAACACACACAAATTAAAAAGTATGTGAACAACATCCAAGAGGAATATTCTACTTGGGTATCCTAGACCGGAAGAGTAAGGCTAAAAATCCAAATTTAAAATGAAGAGAGCCTCTTACTAACCTGTCGGAAGCGTTGGTCTTCTAACTAAACAACAAACTAGAACTTCTGACTGATACCCAATACTGATCAAGTCGGGTAGCCGTGAGAAATGTCACCGATCGGTTCTCTCATGGCCTTAAAACTCCGTCAACCGGTTGACTCACTCAGTTGGACTGACGAAGCTTTTTTGTCCAAAGCGGAACACCGCCCACTAATAAATCCACCGACTGTTTGTTGAATCTCTGTTAATCAAAGATATCAACCGTTTTTGTAAGTGCAGATTATCGGAATCATTAGCTGCCTGTAGAGACAACTCGAATGATTATCATCACCTATTTTGACCTTTTTTTCGCTGCCGAGCTCGTATCAAATAAGTTTACATCGCCGTATGACCGTAGTTCAGTTTCAATATTACTATTATTTCAATAAAGATCACGCGTCTGCTGAGGCGAGGAACTTGTAAACCGTTTCCACAGATCTCCTGGGCGTCAACTGCTGCAGCACTGTTAAAGGAATTCGAGGACGTTCGAAACCTACTGAACGATTCCAACCCATAATCGTTACTAGGACAATTTAGTTAGCATTCCAGTCATGTGAATTTTGAGAATTTCTTTACTTCTAAGTGCTTCTTAAACGGGACCACCCTTGGTGAACGTAAGACGTGATTTTCGGTGATTATGCAAACGATGATGGTGAAACAAGTAGGCTCAGTCGTCCAGTGTTCACGAGCTCTGAAAATCAGTTTGAACCATTGAAAACATACATACACGCTTGTGGAGAACTCGCATGATGTTTGGGTTGATGTATGCATGAGAATAAGCATGTAACACATCGCAGACAGGCTACATAGGCCAGTATAACCAAAGTTTGCGTTTGCTCAATCCTTCATGACAAGCACTGTTTTGTGAAAACAGACAAGCATAAAGCCTTTGAAATAAGCGCCGACGTCGTTGAAAGGCCGGCATCACGGCCGAAAGGTTATCAGTTCAGCATACTAGCCGAGAGCTCATAGAATTCGAATTCCTCTGGAGTTTCGTGTGATGCCCTAATAAGGATGAAACAGCTATTCAATTCTTTTCAAATATTTGGGCATAGGTTGTTTTCACTTACAGAATTAAATCCTAATAAAGAAGAAAGCATTTTAAAGCAAGATCGCACACTAGAGTTTGCTCAAATATTTGTACTGTTGTTGTTCACTAAATGGGGTTAATCGAAAGTAGGTAAGATGGTAGCTATTTTGTGTATTAATAGTAGCGAGGTTTTTTCGAGAGAGTATTACGACACTACTCAATGGCATTTACCCTGTGATTAAAAAAATTCTGTGTGAATAGAGTAGTTTGTTACTCTGGTCGATAAAAGAGTTTTCTGTCAGAAATGATGACTGTTTCTTAGTCCTCACGTTTCAGCTACTGTTTTTCCAGAGGACTGCTGCGTCACATCCTATTGCTATTTTGTTTTAATAACACAAACGGAGTGCCTTGTTGTGGGTTCCGAACTGATTTAGTCAAAACTTTCAATCACAACCCGCACACTCATAGTTTCTTTTCTGCTCGTTGGCAGAAACAGCAGAAGTTTAGATATGGGCGAAATCCGTCTAATTTCGTCCATTTGGTGCTGACAACTACCTCGATAATAACTACGTGCGAGCTGCACATTTCGATGAACGAATTGGCACAACGCTCAAGATGAACCATTGAGAAAAGGTTTGGGTAGTATTGGAAGGCAAGAAACTGGGGTTAAACCCGCTTCCAGAGTTGCACTGACAAATAATCAATAGGTGAATAACGTGACAGGGAACAAACGTTGTCTTTTGGCAACCGCAGTATGAACCTGTAAGTTGCCTCTGAGTAACAGTTATCAGATCTGCCCTGAAAACACCACTTATGAAGGAACACAGAACTCACATTTTTGTTTCCCGTATATTTCCAAGACAGCTTACGAACAGGATCAAATCAATGGAACTCTGAAGTGGCATCTGGGAAATCCATGATTTAGTATGGTTGTCTACGGAATTTGTCAGCGAAAAATCAAACATGTACTTGTTTATTAGATATGTCAAGGTTCAGTAGCCTACAGTGGCTTACTACCCATAAGTTCACTTTTAGGGGCAAAATAACATCATTGGAAATGATACTTGTGTTCGGATGGGAGTGGAGAGGAAAATTCTTAGTAACTTTTCATGTTTTAGTTCCTGAAGGAAACATGTTGGAAAATCGATTGCGGGCCTCTCAAATATATTCACCAGTAGTCAAAACACTTGTGATATTCTTTGTGGAAAAGGTGGACAAAAAACTCGGTTCTGCCGTAATAAATCCCTCATAATATCCGTGTCCAACTGTGAAATAAAGCACATCTCCACGTCGGAAAATGGCAAATTCACGTTGAAAATTGATATTGGAATTGATGGTCAGCAACGGATTGGCTGCTTTCCATTCCACAAGGTATTACGAAACGAGCATTTGTGTTCACCTTCACAACAGAAAGATGTTCAGTTCACCAGACGTGGGAAACCAATTCCAAGCATTGTTCATTTGGAAAACTGAGATAACTTTGCACAACGCGTCGTGTGCCCGTTCAATCCACTCCGATCAAAAAAGGTAAAGTTTATGGTGGAACCCAGCTTTTTCTCCACCCAGCATTTTGGTGTAATTGACGAAGGTTTACCGGGATTTCCTATCCTATAGAACTATATAAACGATCAAAATCCGATACTATAATAAATATTTGAGGAGCAAAATCCTGTGACAGTCCTATGACACAATGTTACTTTTGGAGAAAAGGATGGGGGTCATTTCGTACACTCGTGGTGAGTGGAACTCAACAGTGAGTCCTGTGATGTTGCGCTCAAGGACTTGGCACCGATGTTAACCTGAGGAGATAGGATAAGCGAGTGAATGTTCAGAGGCCGGGTGTTTTTGGGCCGTGAATTGACACACAGTCAAGCGGGGTAACTGAAAAACCTGGTGATATTCGACTAACCCTGAGGTTAATGATCGTACGATCCTTAGGATGACAATGACAAGTCGTTAGTCATTAGAAAATGAAACAAACTCACCTGGCTTCTAGGTGGTCTGGGGATAGTCAATCAGCTGTAACACTATTTTTTGTCTAGCTGCCATGTAACCCAAAGGAAGCATGAAGACTAT
Organism: Opisthorchis viverrini; assembly: GCF_000715545.1. NCBI lineage: Eukaryota > Metazoa > Platyhelminthes > Trematoda > Opisthorchiida > Opisthorchiidae > Opisthorchis > Opisthorchis viverrini. Next base: position 683,579 of record NW_008751814.1, read on the forward strand.
GATGCCTCCAGGTTGTCCGAGCCTAGACAGGAGCAGCCCTGATGAACAGGTTAGGTTCGGACCACAGACTCTACATCAGTAACTTCACACCTTAACTACTGAGCTATCCGGTGAGTATACTGGTGAATCACAAGGTCGATCCTACCAATACACTTGCATCCGTCTGCTACGAGGTTGTACTGGCTCGCTTTTTCTCCAGCAGTACATTTCGTGGCATCTCCAAGTTTCCTATGCTTGCCTGGATAGCCGTTCTCCATTCCCTCTGATCGAATGTGGGGTCTTCCCGCGACCTAAAATGGAAGTTGCAGTCTTTTAAACATATTTAGAGGCTGTCCCGATAGCGAAATTTCTGGCACCTATGATTTGCAATTCAGGTCTTCAGCCGATCCTAGAGAGACTGTTTTAGGATGGGAATTTCGCACACTCGTTTCAAATGATCTAATAAGTGGACCTAGTTTCGCATCATGCTGCATTCAACCCCAACAGTATTTGTTCTCAGAGGCAGTTAGGTAATAAAGATTCTGTCATTCCATCCAATCCGAAGGATTTTGCACGGACGGTTCAAGAGAAATCGTTCAAGACCAGAACATGCCATCTACACAGCCTCCAGTTCTCTCTGCCGTACATTAGAGAAAACACCACAACAGCAAGATGTACTGCGACCTTGGTGCCTATGAGCGAGTGGTAACTGTTCCAGACGAGTTTTTCAAAACGAACAAATAGCATTCTGGCTGTTGCGCTTAGTGCGTTCATTTCATTGACTACTGTGGACTGTGACCTGTGGATTGCGTGCTACCAAGATAACAGGAATGCGTGCAATAGACGCTTAGTGCGTTCATTTCATTGACCTATGGACTGTACTGTGGACTGTGACCTGTGGATTACGTCCTACCAAGATAACAGGAATGCGTGCAATAGGCTACCTCGCAATCATTTATTGATGCCTTGTGTTTAAGTCCCGGTTCAGGCTTATAAATCTAATGCTTTCGAAATTTTTTTAACTTTTTTAGGAAAAAAACAGGAAGCAACTAGGTCAAATAATGTCATCAGCTCCTCTAACTTGGCTTTGAATGCAAAAATAAGTGGCGGTGGTCTGCAAACAGCAGCAGACTCCTGAAAACTCGACAACTCTGTTTCTATGAAATCAAAGTGGGAGATATTTTCACCTTTCATACAGAGGCTGAGCATGCAGAGCTGTTCAGTTACAGGGGAAAATATCGATATCATAACCACAAGTTCACAGCATAGCCCGAGAAGATTAACAACATCGCTCCATTTATTTATTAATCTGTGGAAGAACAGATGATTCACTTATCAGGAAAGTTCAACACAATTCTGGCACCGACAGCTATCTGCTTTTGAGGAGGTAAGCACTGACTGTTCATGGGCGTAGAGTGATTTGTGTGGAAAGAACGGATTTGTCTTCCCCATATCACGAATTTATATGAGTTCAATTATAACGTCTATGAAAATCAGGCATCTCAGTATTGTCTTAAAAGTTGCTCCACATTCTTTAAATCCACATAACTTACCACTTTGTCACCAAAAGAGAGAGAATAAAGTTAAGTTGATTTGGAAGCTCTTGATGTTGCATCTAGAGCGCTCCAGAATTCAACATAGCATTACTTACCATTGGCTCAGTGGATTCGCAAACATAAGGCAAAGCTACTGATTCCGTCTGTTATGTAGATCATTGCAATTGTGGGCCTGTGAAAGGATGCGCTTGGACGAAGCTGTTAAACCATTCACTGTAAAGATAGGCTAAAAATTCGCAAGTTGCAAGTCAAAAGGCACATTATGAACAGGGGTTGTGTAATGGAATCAGAATCCTTTCAGGTGTACAGCCCTTCTAAAAACTCAGCAGAATCCACAATGAAACGGGACTGACATTAGCTCTACCATGGTAGGGAGGCTTTGGGTAAAAAAAAGTAAACCAGTAACCTTACACATAGTCTGCATGTAAAGCCATTCCTTAGCACTATGAACGCCATCCCGTACGACTATAATTTTCCCGTGTTTCTTTTAATCTCCCCTACATAAACTTCTAACGCTACCAAAGCGGCAAACTTTTAGACCCCGAGTTTCTACTGCGAACGGTGGTATATGGTGGATCTCCGCATGCACGCTTCAAGCTATTTGGATTCAGGCGTTACGACGGGTCACAAAATCAGTTCCTTTAGGTGGGGGCTTTCTCGATCCATCGAGAACGACTTCGAACCACTACGCAGAATATCCATCAAACCAAGCATTATGGATCCGCTATCCTTATGAACGATCAAGGGCACGAACAGCGCTGAACACCAGATCGATGACAAAACTGAGCTACCATGTGGATACAAAAGCCTCGACAAAGAGCGAAGATATGCAAAAATCGGAACATCCCACCATTTGTGATGAATCAGGAGACTGGCTCTCCGAAGAAAGTGGTACAACATGTTGAAAATTACCGTGTAGTCAAATTGGCTACAATCGTTTCGAAGGCATTTGGCCACATCTGAATGCATTAACTGAGGAATTTCCTCAAGCAATGTCCTAAGAAGATTCGTACGAGTATTTGTAGGTATCCCAATTGAAACGCCTTCAGGGAGTCTAGGGGAATTTTAGTGGATGCTGATGAAAGACGCATATACTGCCTTATAGCAATATGGTTCTAATTCAGCCACTGAGAAAAGATGGGTGAACAGAAGAAAATAACTTGTGACGCAATAGCTAGCGTGAAATTTCGGATAATTGAGTTCGTAAGCTTTGGTTAAGAAGATTGGGATATGAATTCTGAGGGAAATTCGTCGTCATACTACAGATCACAACGCAAAAGTATCTCATAAAGTTATTTAAGGTAGTGGACAACAGATAATAGGAGCTACAACCAGAACAGGTGAAGCTGTCCCAAAATGTCTGACCCAAATCAGTGTAAATGCAATCTTGATACATTTGAATGGGTTAGGCTGAAGCTTAGTTTCCTGTGTCCGCTGAGATGCGACTTTAATGTCCCGCCCAAATAAACAAACGTCTAGTGGTGCAGAACATGCTCCGCCAACCACGATGTCCTCCTCATATTTCATTGAAATGCGTAGTTTGCCAAAAATCGAGGAGTTTGTGTGAAAGACGGATAAGAAAGATGATATAACGCCTCTTTCCGGCACACCAGATTAGTTGGCGAATGTCTTTAGCGATATCGCGTCAATCAGAATGTACTGTTTTAGGTCGGTGAAGTAGGTGTGCGCGAGAGATGCCTGTTACGGAAATTGTATTCAGCTGGAATTTTCGATCAACTAAGTCGAAAGAACTGCTAGAATCCATAAGAGACCCAATGGTACTTTTTAAGGACATCTAAAACTTTCAGAATCGTATACTGGACTTTCATGGGACTTAGTCGTCCCACCTTGCTTGTCGGTGGAAAACTTCCAATGAAAGCATCCAAAGATGCACCTCAGTGCACGTGTATGACGCGTAGATCTGTCGTGGACGCAGCAGCTGGTCTCCAGTACACGATTGTGAAAGATTCAGGTATCATGAAAAAGTGCCACTGAGTCTCTTTTGTGGATTCTAGCAGTGCTTTCGAGTCATCCTGTCGGAAATTCCAGCTGAGTACAATTCCCGAAACAGGTATCCCTCTCACACTGTTTCACCGACCGAAAACAGTACGTTCCCATTGAGGTGAGGCCATGCAGGACGACTGAAGATGTGGACTGAAGGATTCTGCGGCGAAGAAGTTTATCATCATCATGGACGCATTTTTCGGCAAATTGTTTTTTCGGTTCAAAACAAACACCTAAGTATGCTTGAGTACTTTGGCTTTGTGGTGACGTGATACTACCGAAAAAACGGCGTCCTGAATTGTTTTGGCAGAAATGTCTTTGAGATAATCAGGAACTGTGAAAAACACGGTAGACCTCTTTTTCTGAATGAGAGCGCTACCCATCACCTGTTATTCGTTACTTACGCCAAAGTGTAAGGGGAATTGGGATTAACTGAAGTTTGCTTTGGATATACACTGAGTAATTTGAAATGAACGTGTTTCGATCTTGCTCTCCGGTTATGTAAGCTTTTCGCCTGCTTTACCTGATTTTCTTCAGTGCATGTGAGGTGAAACGTCCCGAGTGCACACAAAGATTTTCAAGACAGTACAAATCCAGAGGGAATTATAGGTACGCTGGAAGTCCGTCGCAGTATTAGGGGGAGAGGTTTGTGTGTTCGGAAGCAGCAAAATCCGCTTTTTCTACCGCCCACCAGACCTACCTGCTGTATATTCCAAGAACATATATTCATTCGTTAGTAGCATGGAAAGCGCAGCGCAATCCCTATCGCCTACATCAGAGAAGGCATTGTTTGCTTAAACATTCAAATGATTGAAAAGATCACATTTTTCGAAACGAAGCACAATGTTCTGCAGTATCCCCTATAGTACTACTTCAAGCAAATTTACCTCGCTGTTCCGATTCATGAAAAACTTCCTTTTACTTGGTTATGTACAAGTGCGCTTTTTACAAGTCGGCTTAAATTGCTAAAGGAATTAACAATTTCGACACAGTAGATGCTCTCTACCTCATCGTTTGGATCGTGTCCGAGTTCAAAAGTTGCAGACAAATTAATGTATCTAGTGATCAAAAATAACAAAATTAATAATAATAACTTCGGCTATAACACCCTTTCGGTTTCTAGCTGACATGACACCGAAAACATTCGTGAGGGTTGAGATGCTGCCAGCCTAGAGAGGGACGTTTGATGTTTGATTTGAACTAAAACCTTCCGATCAGTATTTCAGCGACTAAGCTTTCCAGACGTCAAAAAAGTTACTTGATTTTACTGAGTGAGGCACTGGGATCAGCTGTGCCGTTCAGTAAAGGCGGAAAACACCTGTCATCCGACGAAAGTTTACCGTTGGTGAATTTCAACCGATCGCCGAAAATATCAGTGGCCTTCCACGCCACCCGACTGGTTGCGCATTTGGTCACAACTTCGTTTTTTTAATGTATGGTGTTCCTAAATTTATATTCGTTAACAGTATAGTCTTTCTTGTTGCACTAGAGGTGGGCGGAGAGTTCAATTTTTCGCTTGAATAAATCAGACCATTGCATTTAGCTGTTTTCAAAATAAGACTGAACCATGGATCTATACAAAAGCAGCTCATTTTCATAACAATCGAAGCTATCCTTTGTGGCATAGCCCTAAAGCTTTTGCCTAATATGCAGCGGCGTTTCTTCAGATGAGGTATTTGAAATTTTTGTTGATTCAGCAGCCGAGCAGAAAAAAGATTTCTGTCTTTTCTGAATTCTTAACACACCCTCATCGTGTATCGTGAGCATTTCGGCAATCATTCAGAAACTGTTTTGACACCGTCGTAATTTTGCTGCGGGCACCGAGGTTATTGTGAGCACGGATGCGATGAAATTCCCTGACACAAAATACCTTCATTCATTTGGCTTCCTGTGTAGTCACTTTGCCTCATTGCACCTTGTGCTTTTTTGTCTGATCTCTTACTATTTAGACACGCAGAGCCCTGGACAGGTTTGGTTAAACAGGAACTTGCTCTTGAATACATACTTGAGTATGCAAGTGTACTAACTAGTTTTGCCAGTTTTTCAGTTGCATACAATAGTTGTGCTTCTGCTAGAGAGCATTAGTTTGCATGCATCAATAACATTACACTCTAAACAAAGAGTTACGGAAAGTTATCCGTCCTGTCTCTTTTAATCATACCTCAAAGATAAGCGTGCTACATGTGACAAATGGTAACAGCCACGTGACATTAACTCTTTAACTGGTGAGGAGGGGTGAAATGAGAATCGGCCATTGTGATGGCATATGGAGTGGTCTTTCTTCACTATGCGATTTCTGGTGCATTCGTAGTCTTTATACAACTGACACGCACACACATATGAGTGCAGCGAATGGAACAACAATATCAAAAACGTACCATTCTTTGGAACTTTATACCCAAACCCTTCACTGTTACTGTCGGAGTAGCAGTGTCTTCGAAGCCAATCAAGCAACAGTCAACATTGCATTGGAGATATGACAGCACACTGCTAAATTTCAGGCACGGTTCCACGGTTTACTGCAATATATTCAAAAGTGACCTCAAGACGAATGGGGTGGTTCTCATGTGTTTTGAACGAATTCCTCAGTACTTCATGTGAACGTACGTTTTTCAGTTCACGGGACCGCTTCAATTACATTTTGTCAAAAATTCTTTTATCTAGACGAACGTTTAGGGATCCATGAGCCCAAAGGTTACTGGGCACAATACGAACACACACGTGGCATTGTAGTGCGCCATGATTGGTTTCCCACTTCTACGCATCAATCACGGGTAGAGCGCACTAGACTTGCACAGGAATCTAACTGGATAAGATCATGCAGTACGATTTTGATTATTTCTGAAACCCAAACATTTTTATGAGTAGTGTGTTCTTTCGAGGTAGTGTATTAGGAAATCGCGAATGTGCTGTCGGCTGTAAAATGAGGCTACCTTTACACGACACATTCATCTCAAGAATGTTATAAATGAGCGTTTCATTTGATTAGTGGTTACGAAACGTTACGTTTGAACAGTACTTTGCGTCTTCTGGCACAATTATTCTGGTGAGTCCACATCAAAGGAATGGGACACCCTGGATTCGAGTTTTGCTATTTTTAGGGCATAGTAGTAGTGCATATGTGTGCAGATGAGGGTATTTGTTCAAATCTGTCAACCTTGAGGTCAAGTAGAACTTGAAGTTGATGGAAACTGGGGAACTTCACCATCTTGATGAGTCCGAATCAAAAGTGTGTTACCACTATTCCATCAAAGTGGACTGTAGGCACCCAAATAAGCGAGTATTTTTACTCTTGAGTAATGTGATCTTTTAGCCTGACTTCTGAACAGGCTGATCAATAAAGAAAGTGTGTATCAATAAACTTCATTTAGGCACACTGTCATGGCAACCAAACAAGCAGTTCTATGTCAGGTTAATCAAGAAGACAGGAGGATAAAAATGCATTATACATTCTGAGAACATGGTTTGTGATTCGCCTGAACAATCCGTTGAAACTTGCTAATTGTGGCCATGGATTTAATTAAGTCACCTGAGCTGAAACGAGGATTGCGGCCGCAAAAAATCTTCGACTGATGTTGTGTGAATTCGGTGACTGCGTTTTTTCTAGTCCCAATTCTGAAATCGATCAGAAAGCGAATTGCACACAAACACTTTGTGTGAAATAAGCTAGTTTGGATTTCAAAAAAAACTAAAGACCATTTTCTAGCATCGAAATACTGTCTGAAGCAGAACTGCTCATTGATTTTACGTGTGATCTTTGTCAGCTGGCTAGAGCAGTTGATTACAAATGGAATAATAACAGACTGATTTTGACTGCAAAAGGAAGTTGTTTCCGTGCTCACTATTCCTTTCCATCACGTATCTATCCCAAAACTTGTCGTGAAATGATGCCTCAGAGGATCACTCCCATTTCAGTCTCTTATAGCTATCATGTGGGTTCAAATTAGCTGCTTCATTTACACACTGAAAAGAAAGGTCAGAGAAAAGATGTAATTTTATTGCCCGAAGGTGAATCGATCTTGGGAAGCTTCCGTAAATTATATTCATCAACCGATAAAAGTTATCCCCCTATCGGAATACTCAGTGAGGTAAACATAGACAGGATACAATGCGCTTCAACAGCCAGTGTGATTTATGAAATATGGTGACTTTGAAACTAGATACTATTCAATCTTCATGAACGAAACTATTCACAGGTTTGTTGAAAACTCTTCGACAGCCAACAACCGGCTCGGCCCTTTTTGGAGCTCGTCTGATAGGATTGTGGACTTTGTGTTTCACTTGAGCACAAATTTTTATATCGGGAGCTGTCCATACTGTCTGAGATGAACTACACTCATTTGCATACCCGTTTGGTTTTCACGAGAGAGTCACCTGAAGTCCAGCTGAAACTCTCGCATACTAAATCGGTCTTGAGCTGTCGAAGAGTTTTCAGCAACCTCGTGAGTGGACTCCTCCATGGAATACTGCGATACCTCGAATATCGTGCCAACTAAAAAATGGGGTGGTTTTCTGTTGAAGAATGCCATAAACGAGATATTCATCTGGGTTTTAGGTGAGCCTCCCAATTACCACTTTCTGAGACAAAATGGAGGATGCAACTGATATTGTTAGGGTGTTGTTTGTAGGAGCTTCGTTGGGAAGTAAGTTCATGCTACTGCACACCGGTATGTTTAAATTCACATAATCCCCTATTAATACAAGTGTACCCTGAAGAATTTGGGATCAATACAGGCGCTGGCGGTATCAATTGTAACGACAGTGAAAGGTGATCCTTGATTCACGAAACGTTAAATCATGATATAGTAATACGATCCGCATTTTTTATTCTAATACTAGTAATCAAAATGTATATACGTGTTCCTATCATCCAAAGTGAGAAATCGACTTGTAAACTGAACTAATAATGAACGGAATTCTTGAAAAGTTCCTGGTGAGCTCTAATGTTCCAACTGTGACATCGACCCTTGAAAGGAAACTACCAACACCCAAACTAAAGTTCCATCATTTGGAAGTCGAGGTTGTAGTCCATATTATTAATGAATGACCAAAATGATTTCAAGCCACATTCATATTTCATGTTCACACACTTGCTCGAACAGTCCTCTTCATGTTGTGATAGTTATTCAAGTGGTGGCTCACCAAACTGAGGAGGCACTTTTATTAGAGCTTATCAGCAGTACGTATCCTTGATGGTTTCGGGGTCTGAACTCGTGATCTCTTATACGCGAGGCGAGCTACTCCTCTAGCGCACGCTCGACACATCTGAATTGTCACGTCTGAACAGGCGAACGTGTTTACGCTTGAGCGAAGTGACTGGTTTAGCCCTCCGACAGCGGCCCGGTAGCTGTCCTGGTTCGGTCGATCGACTGATCATCCTCTAGGGACTCCTCAGTCACGGAGCATCCCGAAAGCTTGAAAATTGCTGATCGGTTTTTCCTCAAATTCTTGTCAGTGCTTGCGGGACATGTAGAATTCATGTTCACATCACTCTCGTTCGAACAGTCCTCCTGTTCGGCGTAACTATTCTGGTGAGTACACTCTAAAGAGTTGATACTGGATTTGACTTTCATTCTTGTTAGAGCTCACAGACGCCAGCAGGACAGTCAAACGAGAGTAAAGTGAACTATACTAATCCGGCAAATACCGAAAATCAAGCAGTTCGGCTTTCCTTTTTTGGTCGAAGTGATGATATCGTTTTATCCGAACACTTAGAAGAAACATGATAGGATAAAAGCTTCGTGCTCCGAATAAGATAGAATCACTGAAAAAAAGATTTTTATTCGCTGATTCCGCTGTGTCCTTAATTGGATCGAATTGCGCTCACCGAGAAAAAACTCATGGAGGAAAAAATATTTCATTTGGCGCCAGGCCTCTCCAATTTGTCTATAATGGTGAATGGTGAACTAATATCACGGTTATAAGAATAAATCGGCCACTTAGTCGTTAGGATATGCTTGACGTAAGCTGTGCGCGGTTTGATTGTACACGGCGCCAAACACACATCCAGGTGAATGATAATGAGAGAAGTCCCAATGACAAAAAGACAAATTTCACTTTTTTGGACTGGAATAAACCCGGGATGATTGAACATAATTAGGTTGATTTACATAGTCGTGGCGACTGCCTTATTGGCTAAGATTAGATAACAATGAAAACTGGTAGACGAGCCCTTAAATTACTGACAGAGTAGGCTCAACGAATAACAGACTACTTGGGATTTTTGTTTTATTCAATCCAGTCGTTTTGGTGTAACGGGGGGCTATGCACAGCTTTCAGAATAGGACTGATGAACTGCCAACAATACAACTTTCTTATTACGCTTGTATAGTTTCCCAAGTCAACCAGCACAAGCTAGTCATAGAATGCGAGCAGGGAAACCATGGTGCGCTTCATAACCACATTTGAGCGTAGTCTTTTGTAGATATTTACGCCTACTTGTTAGGGATTAAGGGTGACAATATGTTTTGGTATCAAGGCTGTACTTTAGGCCATGAAATACCGCCAGCAGGCTAGATAACAAAGCGGACCCTTGAACATATCACAGAGCTAAAAGAAACCGGCTGATCCCAATGGGATGGAAACTGATAACTTTTACCTGTAGTCGTTTATTTTCTCGATGTTGTTTTTCCTCAAATTTGTGAAAAATTTTATCTCCAAGAGACAACGTGGCTTCCCGAGATTGACAAATTTATCTAGCCTTGTTATATCCTTCCCATGTTAAAGAACACGAGTATCCATACTGCTTTTTATTTGGTTGTAACAATTTTCTACATACCAGTCCAGTGATACGTCACTTTTACTCACTTCGACCACATCATTCATCGGTTTCTTTAGTGGATGAAGGGCAGCTACCAAGCTTGGACTATGCTCCAGCGAGTCCGATACGAAATTGGCCGTCATAAGATGCGCCTGATAGACACAACATATATTGTATTAGAAATTAATTTATATATTCTGAGTTGAACTTGCGCCTGTACTGCAAGGCTTCGGAAAACAAAATCTACGCCAAGTATGTCAGGTAACATTCAATGAAGTTAACACACTCATCAGATGGACAATGAGAACCTCCCTCCTCTTTGGAAGTGGGCCATTATTTTAAACATTTTTGCGTTAAGGCGCAGTACTCCCAGTCAACAAAACCTCTAAGAGAATTCGCATATATATTTGATAGATTAAGCTGGTTGCTCTGTATGATAGATCTTGTGGCCTTTACAGAAGAAGATTCCTGTACACTGAACATTTTAGGTTGTTCCTGTAAACTTCCGGTTCTAACACTAATTATAAGAAACCCCGATCTATTGTCACAAAATATCTTGGGTAAATCGATCGGCGCGTTACGATTACCTAGGTTTTCCAACTGAAGCTAAACATGGAAACCTGATTTTCTAATGATAAGCACTTAACGCGTTCAAAAGTATTGATGGATGCCAAGTATTCCTGAAGTATAAGCATGACAAGTTCTGTAGTTGGCTGAGTTAAAGGCTTCCCTGTATGCCATACTAACCAGTTATTCCTCCATTTATCATCATTCTATTACACCCTTATTTCTCTGACAGTTTTAGGTTTTATGTTTACACTTAAGGAATGTTTGGTGATCCACCCACAGCCCATCTTCCTATAGCACCCATTCCGTCACATCCGGTTCTATTGCTGTAATGTACGTTTTAAATTCATTCACCGTATGAAAAAGAAGAAACAGTTTACCAGAGCTTGTTTCACGATCTCCAACAGCACTGCGCGTATGGGTGCACACTTCCATTTATCGGAGAACACAAAGTTGTCAAGTACTCCGGATCGCTAATCATACCTAACTGACCTGTCCCAAGCTAAATAAAGAACGGTCGTTTCCCATGATCTCATGGTTAGATCTTAGAACGCATAGCTATACCACGAATGGTCGTTTCGTTAGTTGAAAACGGAGATTTTTTCATAAATTTAATTCACTGTTTTTCAACGCCTCTAGTGATTTGGTTGATTGGCCGATAGTCAGCATAATCATGTTGCATATGTAAATCACTTTTGTTTGCATAGCGGGCCATCCTCCAAGTTGAATGTGATTGGTTAGTTCACACGGGAGATCTACAGCCAAATTAGTATTTCTCACCTAATGAGGAACTGGATAAATCCGGCGCTTTTAATGACTACTTGGTTTCCCTTCCCTACCTCAATTATAGTGCTTCCGAATTTTAGCTACGCACAAATTTTCGAGACCTGGTTTGTGGATCATGGGCAAACGATACAGATCGAGAGTTCTGTTTTTCATTTAAGTTAAGGCCTATATTTTAAGCTCTCCTACCTTTGATGTGTCATATTAACAAGATTTACAATGGAAAGATGTAATGTACCACTTAGAACAGCTTTCCATAGGACTCTAACTAAAGTTATTTCTACATGAATATTTGTGTAAGAGCTGTGAGCGTACAACTGGTTTCCGTTTTCTATGGGTCGAGAGGAATGGATAGTTAATGTAGGAAGGAAAGGCTGGTGAGACAACCGTAACGCTGAGACCATGCATCTCCTCACTCAAAGTGAAAACGGTATACAGAAATGCCTGTGAGAACGTTTCAGAAACAGCCTTCAACACTTTTGTTGTAATGCTTGACTCATTTGAAATCCCTAAATCACCCTCAGGAAAAGCATTCTTCGACGGAATTTGATCACCATTGGAGGTAAAAATATTCCACATGTCTTCCAATAAAAAGATTAATAAGCACGTTTCTGTTATTTTCGTTTTTTTCTTTCTACCAATAGAAATACGAATAATGTTTGGTCCCACCACGTCACATAAGGTTAGTGAACGAAAATTTAACTCAGCCATACTCATTCGGACATTTCAGTTCAAATCATAAATCAAGATTCGCATTTTTATAGATAGATAGTCACACGAGGTTGGATAATTTCGTGTTCTCACCTAACATACGATGTATTGTGGACCAATCATTTTCTATAAAGGGAGCGAAGGTTTATTGACCTAAATTTGGTACACACCACTGTGAACACCCCGTGATTGACCAGAAACTATCGTAAAAAGATTCCATTTGGCCATTGATTTTCTCATCAGCGTAGTTTGAAAGACACACGCCAGATCTGTTTCGGACCCGAGTCAAACGATGAGGGAGTAGTAGCACTGAGAAAATAATGTGAGCTCACCGAAAATCATTGGAACACAATTTGGATTTGATGGACAGATAGATTAGATGGATAGATAGATAGATAGATAGATAGATAAACATGGCTAGTGGACTGACGGCCCGTCACTTATCCAAGTCGTACCACCAGAGCTCTGTATAACGGGATACCATTCCATGTTCTAGCCGAACCTAGGAAGCCAAAGTGCTTTATCCATATATTGGTTTTCTGAAATAATTTTAGCGGATTATTACAGTTTTTGGTGTGTTTTAAAGCGAGATATTTGGATAGCACACTAGTTATCTTAATTGCCTCTGTTGATACACTACGTCATCAGGGTCACAGAGTACGCGATTAATTTGCCTCAACTTGCCTCTATATATTGCTCATTATGGTGACCGTTGAGCTAGATATGAACCCTTCTAAAAACGATTCAACGATATCAACAAGAACGAACCAATCACTATTCTTTCACGTAAGCTTATGGGTTGGACAAACTCTACACCAAAATCTATGTAGGCGATTGATTTCAGCGTAATGAGCTTTCTCAAGGCCGATGTTTCAAGCTGTGGAGCCCGGCCAGAGACAGACAGGAGCACCAAGCTACAACACCTAATCGACATTCAACATTGATCGAGTGTGCATAAGCACACTGACTGGTCCTTCGCCTGCCTAAAAATTTACCCAACTTGGCAAGCCCCTCCCTTGGCCTGACTAGCTTTTGTATCGAAAGCGAAACGCTACCCACCGACTGCTTACCATACCTCACTGAAACGTCAGAAATTTCCGACCAATACACTTATTTGCAAATCAGTTTGGTCTTTGACCTGGCGCCCTCTCGTTTACGATGAGTCTTCCGTCAAAAACCAAATTGATGTACAAATGGTGTATTTGTCGGAATCTGTCTAATTAGGGTTCGAGTAGAAAATAAGGTTGGGGAAAGTAGGGGACTGTGCCTACCTGATGAGTCCCAAGGAGGACGAAACCGGTCAGGGGCTGTCAAAGGAGCAGTGTATGAGCAGTGTATTAAGTCTAGGGAAAAAGTTTTCTTTATTCGGCAAACATCCATCAAGGAGGACAAACCGGTCAGGGGCTGTCAAAGGAGCAGTGTATGAGCAGTGTATTAAGTCTAGGGAAAAAGTTTTCTTTATTCGGCAAACATCCATTGTGAAAGTTGTGCTACTCATTCATCATACTCAGACCATGTAAAATTTGCTTTTGTCCCCAACACACGGGGTGAGTTAAACTGTCTCGGCTAAAAACCACTAGCTTCGACGAAGTAACGAATTTCAGGCGCAGAATCCATGAAATAAGCTGTGGTCATTGGAAATGCCCTCCTGCAGTTCATAGGGGGGTAACCTCACGGCCTGAAGAGTGTCCACGGCGAACCTGGAATGTCTCGGTTTCCTTGGCTGGTGAAAGTCTAAGTTTAGCTGCTTCGGCATACACGGGACCCGGAATTTCATCTGTTGAAAGAAATGGACATTATAAAGCGTTGTAGTATGATTCTGAAATGCGAGCTGAGGTGAGCAGTGGGTGCACCATACACTAGCCTACCCATGACTCTTGCAGTAAAACAGCCACCCTCGTGCACCGCAACCGGACATGCTATTCTTCGAAATCCACGGATTACAAGAAAACTTCGTGCACCGCAACCGGACATGCTATTGAGTCATTAGTTGCTTACTGTCTTCTTCGAAATCCACGGATTACAAGAAAACGACCCAAACACATCCTTACTCCGCTCTTTCTTTACTTCATCCCAGAGCGCAGATCAGCTGACGTAGTGAACTAAATGTTAGCTGAACTGAAGGTTTACTACCTCGGGGGTAAGATGTTCATAAACTAGAAACGCGTCTTGATTTCCAGTACCAAGGTCTGACTACGTTTCATTGAAAAGAGCCTTATCCAGATCCGTTATTTGCAGCTCACCAAACTGACAGCTGTTCGGGCAGACTTGGAATATCCCTTTGACAGAACTTCGGACAGATGGACGTCCCTGAGCGCGGGACGTTAAGTTGGTGACAGTGGCTTTGGCAAATGCAATATAACTTTTGGAGACAACATAAGTTCGCACAATACTGTAAACGTAGTCTTCACCGTATGTCAGATTACAGGTCCAATAAGTCTTCGAAAAGTACGAAATTTTTTTAACAAATCCCGCTTCCATGGGAGACAACCTTCAGTCAAGACCGGTTCCATGACATTTTACTTTAAATGCAGTTTCAGACTGATAACATCTACAAAGACTCTGTCGTGAGTTCACCTACACCCCCGGGAGGGAGAATTTCTTCTTCGGGAGGAATTACGTGAACAGTGCACAAGCTTTATTAAGATATGTGTCACCAGTGACCAGTACTGAACGACCTTATCTTTTGCCATCAAATTTGAGACTCATGAAGCAAGAAAAAGCAGATGCTTAATGTCACGCTGTAACTCACCAGACTAAATAGAACCAAGAAATGAAGCTATCGCTGCGGCACTTAACTGAAAGACCGGAAAAATGCACTAAAAAATTGGCCTTCCTCTTGCTGAAGTCCTTGGGTTGGTTTTAACGACATGCAAATACAGTATCACACGCATAGCCTTTTTTCACCCAGAAAATGCTTGTGACGACTGCTAGAAGATGCTCTTCTTAAATCCTTCAGGATAAAAAAATGTTGCTAGGTATGACTCTGAAACATTTTATTCAGCAGCATACTTAAAACCCACACAAAACCATGCAAAACGGTAACATAGTAACATCAGTCACAGTATCATGCGGATTACAGAGGTTACGGTACTATGCTGATTACAGAGGTCACAGAGGTCGAAAGGTCATGGATGGTGGCCATGGTAACAACACTTCTTGAATTAGTGTCAGTTGGTGCATCAGTGAATGCCAAGTTCCATGAAAAACTCACCCACGTCTGAGCAGTTTGGCTTGTTCTCTGATGCAATTAATCTCCTGAGTTTACTCCAAAGGGGGAAGCACTAGACTCAAGTTTCGCTCTTATTAGAACTTGTCAGTATTGCGAATTCTTGGTCAAACCATGGTTTGAACTCCGGATGCCCGACTTACGAGACTAGCGTGTTACCACCCTTTCAACGGTGCATGATGGAAGCCTCTTAATTACCACGTCTTAAGAGGTTAGAGTTTTCACACTTGAACAACTTGACTGGTTTGGCCGACGCCTTTGATGTACACTCACCAGAATAACTGCACCGAAACACGAGACAGACAACTCCAGCGAAAATGACATGAGTGTGAATTCCGTAAATCCCGCACACATCTACTTCGAATGCAAATCCGTTTGGCTGCTTTCAAGAAACG
This sequence comes from Opisthorchis viverrini, assembly GCF_000715545.1. Taxonomy (NCBI): domain Eukaryota; kingdom Metazoa; phylum Platyhelminthes; class Trematoda; order Opisthorchiida; family Opisthorchiidae; genus Opisthorchis; species Opisthorchis viverrini. The sequence goes on from NW_008751814.1 coordinate 699,563, forward strand.
TGGTGTTACCTGTTTCTACAGATTTCCTCAATTGCACACAAATTTGGTTTTGACAGGATACTCAACTGAATCCAAGGGATTCCCTCGTTTATGATGGTCCACTTCAGCTGAACGTGATGCACCAGGCCGCGTCATGTGTCTTTTGGCACGATATTTGAGCCATCACAGCATTCTTCGGAACCAAATTCACGTGCAATTGAGAGTATTTGTCGAAATCTATCCAATTTGGGTTCCAGTAGAACCTGAGGTTGACGAAAACTCCGCAGCTGTCCCTACTTGATGGACTCGAAGCAGAAGGGAGAGGCAGGTGGTGGGCTATGTAGGGTTTTCAACAACCTTATGAGTGGTGTGTCATTTCCAGAATATTACAAGAGTCTTCGGGGTCAATCACTTTAAGGCCAGATACTTCGCTATCAACAATTTGGGACACATGACCTCAGTCCGAGCATTACAGCCTTGCTGTGAAAGGTGTACAGGAAATTGTTGAACTTGTCGCTATGTCTATGTAGATGTCAGTAAGATTACAAGTTATTTGATAAATCAAGTTTGAGCCAGATCTGACCAAAGAGGCTCATGATGTCCCAGACCACTTCTACTGGTTACCATAATGAGAAGGATAAACGAATTTTGTGTGACAAATTGTCAGTTGTGATGTCACCCTTATCAGGCACTTGAAGGTAGATTGTTAGCTCTGGGCTTTAACTCAGTGCACACTGATAAACTCTTCAGGATAGCTGCTTTTAATTAACCTTCTCATGAAAAACTATCAGTCTTGGAGTGTGTCCTTAGAACAAACATTATTGGTGCGGTAGGACAATATTTTCATCAGTTCGTCTTCGAACTTCGAAGCCTGTGCTGACCACTCCACGTTGTCTTACGCTGGACCGAGGTCTTAATCGAGACATCTGGCAGTGCAAAAATTTGAGGTCAAACCTAAGGAAGACAAACTACTATTCAGTTTCTGCACATGACATACGATAAGGGTAGGATGAACGGAATTGAACTTAATGAAAATTGAGTAGTGGAAATTGGGTAAAACATTAATAATTAAAATATCCCCAACGAAAAGTTCGTAGAACACTGATAATTCTGTCTGGAGAGATCGTTTGTAGATTGTCCTCAGAAAAATACTGGTCAAAGTTGGTTCAAATGAACTCCAAATGGTCACAGCGTCAATGTGTCTGCAGCTAACAAATTAAGGAACGAAAGGAATCTTCTGCACACACAAAAGGACAGGATCTATTGGGTATTCCACAGATAGACGCATTGGCAACACCATGTAGTACATATTATTATCTCAGTAGGACGAAAGCCGACATCTACAGGATGCGCCAGTTGTTAGCTTAGCGAAATATCCTCCATTATGGCAATGAAGCTGAAAACAGCCGCAAAAGTCCCCATAAATCGACTTCAAAAAATCGAAGTGTACAGAGCACCGATAAGCTCACTACTGAAAAAATGTACCCAATAACTTGCACCATATTTGGTGGTAGCCACTCTTTCACAAGACAGTATCAGCTGGTGGGGAATTAGTGATAAGAGAGGCTTCCTTTGTTCACTGTTTCCTTATGCTGCAGTGTAGCCCCATAGGTAGTCCAAAGGGAAAACTTGATCAAAAATGGTACGGTACTTACAGAAGACTGTGCATTTACTGAAAACAACATCTACAGTTGCAATAATCAAATGCTTATATGGAAGCAGAATAGCGTTGCCAAACTGGAAGATACAATCCACGGGAGGACGATGACAGCAAAGACAATACAGGGACACTTCAAGTGACTAATTCATCTACCAGCTCACTCATGATGAATACCTATAATGATACGAAGAAAAGCGTTATGAAAAAGCCTTCATCAACCATATGAATAGTGTGTTACAAAGTTATCACCCAAGTTCATGTCAAGTCATCAGACGTCCCTTGTCACCTGGATTCCACGTAATAGTAAGCTTATGAACTATCTATATGCCATGACTGAATTCCTCCCATAGCGTAGGTTTCCTGCAGCGGACATGTGGGAGGTTACTAGCAGCCATTTCACCAAACACCTCATTCTATTCCCACAAAAAGACATTTTTGGGAGAGTACTCACTGGCGTAACATTAGTAAAGGTCTAAGGAACATAGGCCTTGAGCCTAACTCAGTGCTTTCCTGATGAAAACCATTTCGTTTTACAGCCAGTTTGAATGATTTGGCTGAAACGAAAAGGACGCATTCATAAAATTTTTGTCTGGTTGCACCTAATAGCATAATTACTTACTACTTTAAGGGCTGCAAGTGAACCAAGAAACCCTTGCTACATATACCGTGGAATTTGAATGGAAACGCCATGTAAATAACCGCTAAACTGGGAGGTCCCATTGTGTTGAAGGAATATGGTGAAAGTTGAACTCAAAACCATGGGATAGTGGGCAATCGGAGTTTATAACAGCACTTTCAGTCTAATGTCAACCATTCAGGAAATTTCGCCTATCCCTTACCTGGATGGTGCATATGGCAGTTAAACCTTTGGGATGCACACAACGTGCCATTGGTTTGAGAAAGTTCGGAGCTGCAATCATTTGCACCCCACAATCTGCAGAATGTGCAACAAGATGGGGCTTCATCGAGCTTGTTTCAAATCTGCCTCCACTTCACTCTTTACAGCTTTGAGGATTTTGCCGACAACAGACTTTGCGTCACTACGAGCAAGGAATCACCATTTTCTATACATTTCCTATAAACACTTTCTGTACACCATTTTCAATACACTATTCAGAAGTTTACTGAAAACCCTTCACCAATCTTAGGAGTAGTGTATTACGTCAGTAAAAATGTATCGCGATACCTCAGATATCGTGCCAAATGAAACAGGAGGCGACCTGACGCAGCACATTCAGCTGCTTGAAAACATTATAACCGAGAGATCCAGCTGGGTTCCAGGTGAGTATCTCGTCAAAATCAAACTGATGTGCAAATAAGTATTTCGCTTCCTCATTTTCCTCTAGTCCACAAAAACCCTCACGAAACGTAACTGTGATGCCGCTTCTGAGGACCATTTTACCAAGCGAAACCAACACGTTTTCTATTAGTGTACAAACACTTGACCGTTCCGAATCCTACATTGGCTGTTCAAATCCATCTGCGAGTGATTAGCTCGGCCACCAATTGGCTCGTCAGACGGTCTCTGTTTGCAGTGTCCTCATTGTTTATCCGCCTTGCTGATTAAAACAAACTATGCTTGCCGACTGGATGTCCTTGCCTTGGCTTGCGTTGGCTTCAACTGTACACCGTGAAGTACTGAGATCAACGGTTGGCAGGCTTCGAACCGGATTTGAACACTAACCGGCCGACGCTCTGATCTTGTAACATGTTATGTGTTCTGGATTGTCCCCT
>NW_008751814.1:702995-708677 GCF_000715545.1 Opisthorchis viverrini
TCTTGTAACACGTGTTCTGGATTGTCCCCTACCCTTGAAGAGGTGTTCTTTTTCGGATCAAACCGAAAAGGGTCACCCGAAATCCTGCATCGCATGCCAGCAACTAGCTATATAAATGGCGTTTCATTTTCTTGTATGGTGATTTTCAACACTAACTTGCATTATCGATGACTGGAACAATCGTGAGTCACTTGGCCCACGCCGGAGGAATCTTCCTAAAGCCATGGTACAACATGGGGAACTATGATTGCATCTAGCCCGGATACTTGGAGAACTCTCATGTGCCATCGCTTTGGGTTGTGATCTGGGACGCGAAGGATTTGATAAGATCTCAACTCATCGGATTTGCAAACACCCGCATCAAATGTCTGATTCGTCCATCAAGACTACAGAGAGTTTGTCTGTTGTGATGCATGAATTTCCCCACCTTATACAGTATTTGGCCAATCTTTGACATGCGGATACTGCAGTATTTTGATACTACCCGGCCATCAGAAATTTCCTGTCGACGGATATAACCTGGTCTGTGAAACCGGACTAGACATACGAAGAGATATGTTGCATAGAAAGTTCAGTAAATTTATTTTCAGGAGTTCGGATAATCGATTTCATTCGCAGATGTAATAAAAATCGGCGGCATACTACAAAACTCTTCACGAAATGGAGGAAACACCATGAAACCTAGAAACAACCCTGCCCTTTTGGCTCGAGTACCGGCGGGCACTTCAGAACACACTTTCCTGTGAAAACTGATAGTAGGTTTTTGTGACTCAGCGGAGTCGAATTTATGGGGAACAAATTACTCAGTTATTAACTCGTAACTTGATGTGACTCATTACAAGCACGAGCATTTTCAAAAACCCAGCTAGTTTCTTGAAGCTACTCATATGTCTACTAGATTCTTACACCAACTTGCACCATTGGCGAGACATGGAATTGGCTTGGATCGAAGCTATCGGTTTACACAGTGACTATCAACCATAGAACAAGAACTCAGGAAGGACTCCTGTGTTAATATTTTGCGTCCTATGCCTGCCTGTTGCCGTTCCAGCCTGACTAGAACATAATTCATGAATTAGGGCGGGTTCCGCTTATTACTCAAAATTAAGCACGAAATCGATGTGGCAATAAATGCCATACATTTGTCCTACGAAGCGATATATTTATGACGACCGCTCAGATCTCGTTTTCTTGAAAAGCATATTTAGTGGATTTTTTCCATATGCTTTGTCCGCAAGCTGTTACAAGTATCTGTAACTTTTGGAAATCGATCCCTGCTGTTTCAAACAGTAAATTACATGAGGTTCATGGTCTTCTGACCACAGTAAAAAGTTTTTCTGCAAATGTTGGTGGGTAGCTAACGCATGTTTCCAGGACGAACAAACAAAACTTCTCCGTAGTCAACATTGGTGTTAGTCAGAAGTTCTGTCCCATCAAGGAAACTGGTAACACACCATCCTACGGTTTTGTTTTGACTGAGTTTGTGCGTCAACTAAAAATCACTTCATGCAGCACTGTTTGTTGAAAACAATAAACAAAAGCGAGCCCATCTCACCAAGCACTCAAAAGTTGCCTACCAACGTGGCAACTTATTCCTTACTCCGGAATTTAGCATCGTTCGGCTTGCATCCTTAATAGAAGAGACCTGGTCCTGGTTTTCACAGGCGAATCAAATGAGCTGATTTATGACCCTCAGTGTGAGATATTTTTAGTAAAAGGACGCAATAAAAGAAAGTACTAAGTGGTAATGCAAAAGCTTCCTTTCCCAACTTTTTTTTCTTACCGAGTCATCATATACGGACTTCCAGCACCCTCTTACCCTTTAGTGTTATTAGGTTTGCCTACCTAGTACACCGATTGTGAAAAATGTGGATCTGACTCAACCAAGTAAGTTTGGCTGTCCCACCTAATTCCGGTGTTGCCAACAAGTCCCATGTTTCTTAACCTTTTGAACCATAATCCCAGATTTCTTACCGGTCTTTAGGTTCCTCCACGTTCTTCCCTGACTGCTGTTAGGGCTATTGCAATACTAGCAGGTTCCGTACATACCCCTTGGACATACTATATCGACTTATTCGATTTGACCCGGTGTTTTTCTCGTATACCACTGGTGAAGATCCCTCGTCTGAACTCTACGACGAAAAGCAATCACTTGCTGTAATTATCATTTGTAAGAATTCGGTAATCCTTGAGAAGACTGACTTCATATACAATTCTAGGTCGGCGCAATCTAAAATTCGGTACTTCTACCCTTCACCAGCATACGCTGAGGAGCAAGGTGAACGGCTTCTTATGGCAGTGATATCGGAAACGCACCTTACAGTAAAATTAAACTTGTCACCCTTGAACGGATCCACGGCTATACAGAACATATATTTACCACAGAACAGGCAGTTACACTTGACTAAGCTAAAATGACCGATTTGAAGCCCCAAATCGGTTGTAACCTGCAACTGTTTTGAGACAAAAAGCGATGCAGCAACGCTCAACATTGTCAATGAGATTACGGAAATTTACCACCTGTTTTGAGGCGCAAAAATATATTTTCTGGAAATCGTATTGCATCACAATGTCTACTGCTTTGGCACATTGGCCACGCCTTTGCTGAACTGATCGGACAATTTCTGTATCTCCAGCATCGTTAAATTCCTCCATATTCTACTTCAACTCAATGCGAAAGCCTTGTGAATTTGAATCTATATAAGTTGTAGTTTGCAACCGTACCAAAAGTGACTCCATGACTACAGTCATCAATAGGGTCCAATGAACTGGACGCCGCTGCCCCCGCCCCAATACGATGTTCCGATTTAAATCTCCAAACGACCCTCGCAATCTGGACTTTTTAAAACGTTGCGCCAAAAATTTCCTTTATGTAATCATCATTGTGAAGGCCGTGTGTGTGCACATCGGGTGGTGATAGAAACCGGGCCAGCTTACACGTTCACCATGAAGTTCAACCGTTTCTTATGAGACATCCGTAGGGCATGCTATATATTACAGGGCTACTCTTTTCTCTTCTTATTGACTCTAGTTTGCACAGAATACAGCCTGTTTCTCACTTAACTCAGTTCAAACTGCATATGGCATTATCTATTGTGTCCGGAGTTCTATCGACGTATCACAGCATTACAGATAGACCCAGAAACGGATGCTGGTCTGTTGTATACGCAGTGGACGAAAGTGAATGTCGAGAATTTCCGAGGGTGCATGATAACCACTAGAGCCCATGTTCCTCACAGGCCTCCTGCCATCTTTCTTCGTCATCATCCAGAATGTTTTTGGTTGAACGCATCTTACATCATACAGTTAGCCTGTGCTACGGCATTTGGGTTGCTGACAGATTTGCTCTCAACAGAGTTGCTTTGGTGGTAGCTATCATCAAATATGGGATATAGTTCAGAACAAAGATAACATCAACAAAGGATGAAACGGAGACACAAGTGACCAGAGAGAAACGGTTTGTTCGAGAAAACGCTTCCACTATAGGAAGGATATCTATGGGTGCGCAATACCCTCCTGAATTCATCGACAACAGGACATTATCAGTTCAAATACAACGAAATGCGATACAAGGGCATTTGAGTTGGGATCAACAGCTGACAGCGAAATACTTCAATCCAAATTTACAAGTGTAGCTTGCTTAAACCTGTTTTTCAGAAAGCACCAACACAGCTTCTCGTTTCCGTCTAAATGATGAGTAAATGAGTAAATTCTCGTTGGCTATTGGTTGATGTGGATTGACGCGACTACATGAAATTGGAAGCATCCAAATCTACACCCATTTGTCAACAATCCCGATCGGGCGGACTTCCCGAGGCGCGCGCCGATACGCCAATAAACCGACCGGGCCTGTGTATATTGATGTCCTACTTCGAACTCACAAATAACGTACATAGAGACCGGTTTTTGACAACACAAGCTTGACTGGGAAGCGCGACTTGATATTTTGTTCACAGTTTGGCAGCCACCGTGCGACAGAGTAGTGATAGGTGAATTTGAAACAACTGTGATCTACATCTTACATCATTCATATTGGTTGTAATAACGACACGTTACAATAAATCCTCCATTTGATGTGACAATGGAAGTGCATTTGTACGGATTTATGTCAGTGAGCGGATAGAGGACATGCTTGCACAATTCGGTGGGACAGGGGATGGAAATAGAGCAGTATTCTGAAGACAAGCATCAAGGACTACAGAAATGGTTACCAACCAGAAGGATGGATCGAGAATCGGAGTTGTAGAAGACTCATTTTCCTAAGTACTAACCCACTGGTATATCAGACGGAGAGCAACACCCTTTGACGACAAAACAAAAACAGAGCAACTCGATTATCTATACGACGAGCGTGGGTATCAACAACAGAACGATTTGCAAATCCCACAAGAAAATGCAAAAATACTACCAAATGTCCGCACTAGTAAAGTTCGAATCGAATGGCATTGAAAAAAGGAGTAGTCATCGTCGTCACGTGCACTCATCCGCCAAAAACTCATGAAACTATGTAGTTGGAAATTACTTAGGCCACAGGAGCTGCCACAACGTAAGGCAACACAGGCGGGACAAGAACGCTCTTGCAGATCAAGAAGTACATAATTTTAGATAGATACAATCTAAGGACAGTTGTTACTATGATGATAATGGTTGCACAATGAAGCTGTTATACTATCCTACGCGCCATAGGAACTCAAGGCTTGAAAATTTTCCAGCATCTCAGGTGATGGTGGAAAGAGAGAGGAGACGATTAGCTGATATTACAAATAAAAGCTGTCTCTCGATTACATGGAACGGTTGCTTGATCCATAGCATGTTAGACACAAAAGGGGTTAGATAATGTCCACACGCTGGGTGGATGGATGGGGACCGAGTCTGATTGTTTGGAGCCGCGATCGAGATGCGGAAGTAGTCTTCACAGCTAAAAATGAAGCTATTTTGCAGCGCTCTAGCAACGGTACAGATCAAATAATGAAGTAGGGGATAAGGGTCATCGACAAACTCTCCGCAACGTCCACCAACATATCACAACGTAAGAGAATAGACGCAGTAGATGCACTGTTGAAAAAGAGAGTGAAAGTGAGAATACGAGGAAATGATTCGAGTGGAGAAGCAGAGTTTGTAGATGTGTGCAAATGAATCAAAATAGGGACGTCGAACGGCGGAGTGGTGGAAAGATCCGGGAGGGAACTGAGGCCTGCCGAAAAATGCTCGTCAGGGCTAAAACAGACAGTGCTACCTCTACAACTTCTAATAGTAGGTTTCCCTCTCAAGCCACGAATCTGGTGGCAGCTTCCGGAGCAACAGTTTTCGCACTTCATCGTAGACGAAAATGAGCAAGCTGAATGGTAGTGCAGGAAGCCACCACGTGAAGCTGAAACGAAAATATAAAAACAATGCGATAAAACTTGGACAACGCTAGAGAAACCCACCTGATGGCTTTCTATCAAAAGCTCCGGTCCCACGCAAACCAAATCTACTCCTTTCACAGAATGAGTCAACATCATCAACGACAGCATGACATCAGTGCTCAACACCAATGCTTCACTGCCGTACAGCCATGACTTATTTGAAAGCCTTATTGTAAAGAAAAGAATAAAGGTGGATGGGGGAGGGACTTAGTGCTAGCTTAACACAATTATTCCGAGGTGCCTACACCTCCAGACATTCATTCAGGCAATCTGG
>NW_008751814.1:708985-745704 GCF_000715545.1 Opisthorchis viverrini
AGGATCACGCGGTCCTCATCCTGGAAGGCGAGTAGCACCGACAGCACCCAAGCGTTTCGTGATCTCCTTCATACTCCTCTGCCAGGTCATGGGTTGGCCACCTCTCTGTTTACGCCACTCCGAATTGGGTATAGAAAATAGTACTCTTTTCGGTAAACGATGATTCGGCATGCGTAAAACATGTCCCAACCAACGCAGCTTCTGGTGCTGGACACATTCTTCAATGGAAGTACCCGTTACACAACCGAAAACACGCTTTCTAACAGAATGAGTGTCAAACTAGAAAACGGCGATGACACGCGATTACGTAGAAATTCGCCGATAGTTTTTGACGACACCTCGATATTAATCAGTGGGAAACTTCACCTTAATTCGGATGCGAGAGGAAATTACCATAACGCATGAGTCCCATCGATTACTGATACCTGTTTCTGGAATTCCTCTGCCATTCTGTGTCTATTTCATGCACAAGAACTGGACCAGAGTTGGCACAAAGCGTCAGGACTCATCGTAAAGAGTAGAACCAAGCCACTGAATAAAATGAACTCAACTACTTTGATGATGCTTCGCCTTTACAAAACATTCTTGGTCCGTCACCACCACGCGCCAATCACCAGCGAAATGTCAAAGCGCGTCATGTGTCACTCACATGCCCCTGTCAAAAAATCCGTGGTTCAGCTCCCCAAGTTTCAGTTGATCTTTGGATGACTTTCACTGAATCAATGTACTAATTATGTACATTCATTTGTCGTGACGTGGGGTAAGACAGCCGTTTTCCACATTTCATATAGGTGCCACAGTAAACGTGCTCTAAGGGACGAACCACCGCACGTGGTGTGTGCGTCCAAAGTAGATCAGGATGCTTAACACGTCTACCCACAAATGGAATTCCAGGACACACACAGAGTGCGTTTCAAACATTTGGCCTTGGCACCTGACAAGGTCGCATGGAATACACCACAATAATGCAAAACCAGACGTGAACGCCTTCAGAATGAATGTTTACTCCACATTTTCTGGATGATTTTATGTGTATGAACTAGAAGACCGTATCAGGTTATGACTACACTGTTGCGCGAGTCCCAGCAGGATGCTATGGTGCCTAACAGCCGGCTGCAAAGTTAAATAACCTTAATAGTACATGTCATGTTATCAGTGTTACAAACCAAAACAAATTATTTGAGATGTAATCAAGGTTTTGGCAACAGTGTGGACCGTCCAAAGTTGACGGTCAAGGGACAGCAAAGTAGAAAACTAAATCATATGCGCTATATATTTTAGTTCACCATCACAAAAAAACAAGAATGAAGGGATCTATGAAAAGGATTCGAACAGCATACATACAGTACTGAGAGTGTCCGGAGGTAATGATGTCACCAACTCGTTGATTCTCAGTCGTTAGGTACGGCGTGGCAACTGCAGCACCATCATCTACGCAGGCCGCTTGTGTTACACCACGAAGGCATATGGCGTTGAAAAGCTCCGCCGTATCACTAGCTGCACGTCGAACTTTCAGCCGGGAGAAATGGGACACTGTTGTATAGAGCTGTCGAGGTTGCCAGCGAACGCTCCATATAAAGGCGATTATACAGTGGCGTAACAACTGGTCGATCTGTCAGGCGTACGTTTGTGTGTGATGATCCATCAGACCCCGAATTAGGCAACCCTAAATCTACCACAGCACTTAACTACCAGCCCAACTAGCCGACCCCAAATAGCACAAGTCTAGCTTAATAGTGGAATGATTACTCCTCTAAAAACGGCTCAATCCTGTCACCGAAAAACAGATCAACGGGCCTCGGTATATGCCAAGCGCAGGTGAGCTAAGCTCGAAAAAAAGGTAGCAAAGAACTAGGGTCTACTTTAACCACTAAGTGTCCTCCTGCATAGACATCAAGTAAAGATCACTCACCGTAGAGGCATCATCCGCAAACCTTTCTCCAGGCCAGGGCAATACGAAAGGAAGATGGCCAAGCTGGTCTCGAAAAACAATCCGAAGGTCAAATGATGGTTCCACATTCCTTGTTGGAAAATTGAGTTCCTTCTAGTCTTACAAATCATCAGATCGGCCCACTGCACGATCACAATGGATGCAAAGAAGGCTGTGTGGCAGGTGTACTCAAGACGCTTACGCTGAGTGTAGGTCTAAGAATGCGGAAACAATATAAGATTTAGCAAGGGGAATAGGAACATTGCCATAATCGTGAGAGTACCAAAGGAGCAAAACTGTGTCAAACAGGAACAACTGGTGGCACACATGGAAATTGTGAGAATACCAAGCTCGGGATCTCGTCGGCCCTTACTGCGTATGATGGGAATAAAACTAAAATAGGGATCCTTGCTGTCGTTGTACCACAAATCCGATCGAAGCGAGTCTAATTCTACGAGGAATAGTCAATCTGATTGTATGGACTGTCTCAGGCGATTATGAGCCATTTCTTAGGAGTGGAAGGGACGGTTCATGTGCACGCCTCATGGCAGTCTTCTGGAGGAGACTATTGAGAACAGTGTCAAAATGGATGCCATATATTCTAGCGATAGTAGAAATTTTGCTCGTATTAGCCGTGAATCTAGCCCATGACGGTCCTCACGCCGATTAATTTCCTGAGATAATGTACACAGACTGCGGGGATGACTACTAACAAGTCATATCATACCTAACCGAATGCAACAACGGACAGTGAGATTGCTGAGAAACAAAGTCCTCACCCACTCTTGTCCGTACGAATCAGCCAAGTCGTTAACAGCCTTTGAGTCCCATTCTTCACGAATTCCCAACAGCCTGGTGGGCCAAAAACCATTCTCAGCCATGATGACAAAATAAACAAAGAAACCTCCGGACGCCTGAATCATTCCAATTTGACCGTAAGCCATTGAGATGAGACGTTCGTTGACCAGTTTGTCATGAAGTGGATCGCGGGGCATTCGTTTCATGATATCGGCCTCAGCTTCCTCATAAGCTAATGAAATGGCAGGTACCTGTGAAGTGGAACGATAAAAGAGCCCAAGTCGATTATTATGAGGAATGATTAATATGCATGACATTGTGTGTGAAAACAAATTTGCGATGTGCAAAACCGCGCTGGTAGGTCTCCGTTTTTGGACCCACAGTACGAATTTCATGTGGCTTATTTCATGACGAAATAATGACGTAGTGTTCTACGTCACAAAACCGCGACCGCTGAAGAGGTCAGTTGCAAGCCACAGCAAGCGCTAACCACCTTAGAACGATTTGCGCTAAATTTTCATGCACAAGGTCATATGGCAATTGCGGCACCGCATTCTATTGCCAAACAAGACAGATCTAACATACATCGGAAAAGATTGATCGATATTCTAGCACCAATAGATAAAGCCATTAGGTGAATCAACAAGAGCAGTAGAGTTAACTTCAATCGGCTTCTTAAGCTGAGGAAGTTATGATGGTCCTGGTCACGATGATAAGAACAAAAGCAATAAAATACGACATACCATGTCTGTCCCCAAGTCAATACATAGAATGGTGATCGTACCCAACGGCAAGGGTATGTCGGCCAAAATGTAGACAAGGAATGGAGTGATCTCAGGAATGTTGGAGGTTAGTGTGTAGGCGATGGATTTCTTGAGATTATCGAAAATGATTCGTCCTTCCTCAACACCTGTCACAATAGAGGCGAAGTTATCGTCCAGCAAAATCATATCCGCCGCCTGTTTGCTCACATCACTCCCGGCAATTCCCATGGCTACACCTAAAATATACAGTTGAGATGAGAAACGATGTTATACCAAGACTATGCTCGTGAATGGCGGTAAAAAAACGCCATACTTTTCTGATGTTGGTAATCCACTGTTACTGATCTTCGAGTCAGCAACATCATCCTCATCATCGACAGAACAAGTGTTCAATAATGATGCCCCACTACCGTGCAATCATGTGTTTGAAAAACTTGAAGGATGGAATAAAAGTAAACGGAAAATCGACCTGCCGATAGCCTACTATAATCAATCCGTCCACCCGTCCAGACATCCACTCAGGAAATCTGAATGAAAACTGAAAACACCATTCACATCGATTATCAGCCATATCTTGCAGCCTGTCCAACCATGCACAGGAAATTCACGAGGACACCATCATCGTACTGATAGTACTCAGACCTTTCATTTTCAATTTCATCTTCCTCTGCCAAGACAAAGATCATCTGTCTGGTTGCGCAACCCCGAATGGAGCAAGGAAAACAGCATCCTATTCGGTAAACGGTGATTAAGCCACCGTAGCATTTGGTGCTGGATACACTCTTCGACTGAAAACTGCGCTAAATAACCGAACAATGGGTTTTTAATTAGCTCATCACGAATTCACTGTCATCAACTCGCACGATGTATGATTCTGATGACGGTTGAACCGTCTGGCAGAGACCACGTCACAGCCACATAAAGACATCTTGTTCTGTAACCTGATACACAAGCCCATAGGGATTCAGATGTATGCAGCTTGTCGCCATAAAACACGTGACGCAAGCTCACAATATTAACCTCACCGCACACAATAATCTGAACTAACTTCGGTCTCAGTTTGTCAGCTCACAAATCGTGTGCCGAAATACAGTGATTCCAGTTGCTACGGCTCCGTTCAACAAGGATAAGGAGAACGCAGGAATGATAACCGCGCTTGAGAGCGATAGCACATTTGTCTGTCGAGTATAGCAAGAAGTGAACTAATACAACTTCTAAGACATAAACGCCTCACAACCTCCAGTGACTTTCCTTGAATGGTAAATGGTGTGTTTGGCGATAGCATGTTCAACAGCATGACCTTAAACTTCTTGGGTGCCAAATGCATGCTAAAGGACGGGATGACTTCGGTCAGTTCACGCGAAAACACCTTTTCCTCCGAGAAGACGGGAACGAAGTTTATTCCGGATCGACGTTTTCGTTAGCTATTTGAACACCATGACTTAGAAGATCATCCAGGTTTCATCTCATTACCCCGTTGATCACAAAACTGAGTCTAAATGGAGAGAGAGGCTATCCTTGCCAGAAACCACTTTGAGTACGAAAGCTTTGGAGGGCTCACACGCCTGGAAATACAGGAAACTCATTATACTCACAAATTTCAGGGGTAGTCCTTGCTGAACAAGTGTGTTAAGAACAGACTGATCAACTGAGTAGAATGAGTCTTGGAAATCCAACGTATCAAAATTCTGGCCAGGATGCAAACGACCAGAAAGTTATTTTTATAGCTTTGGAAGTATCAGTCGACTAACTGACGACGCATCACTACTGTCCTGCTGTTACCGCCTGTTTTGATAGAGACACAATCGGCCTGTGTTTCATAAGCTGTGTTTATTTGGTAGGGATCGCCTTAGCAACTAGCAGTGATTAAACCGGATGTATACCAGCACGTCACATAAATATGCTCGGCGACCAGAAACTATTTCTGATTGTGTTCGTTTGGTGGCAAAAGAGCTCAGCTAACCGTCACTAAGACTCACCCATTCCCATTTTGTTCCGCTAGTGTTGCTGCGGAGGCCGACTAAGTTACACAGTAATGAAGACGTCCGAATTTCTATTTCTAACAGTAAGCTTACTTACAACGCACACGTCAGTGAGAAATGTGCGCTCGATTCATTTGACCGGTCAAAAATGTGGCATCTGATATATCCCTACCTAGCCAAACAGCCTATTTATTTATTTTTTTATTTATTTATTTATTTATTTCATGAGCTTCTCAAATAGCTATTTCTTGGTGAGACAACACTCCACAGTAGTTCTCTCAGCAGTTCTCAGATCTCTCTTCAAAAGCGGTGGCTGCTGGGGAAAGTACGGCATGCGTGAGTACTTCTGCAACTTATCTAGCGATTAAGGAAAAGACCTTGCAAGACGAGACAGACCTTGAAATTAGCAGTAAACTACGGAAGGTCAGATGATCAGATGATAAATAAACGGTCACAGGCAATTATCGGTATGTTAAGAGTGTAGGTCATGGGTCAGCTGTTGTAAAAATGAATCGGGCAGTTTATATAGACTCGGCTCGAGATAGCCCAGTAGTTAAAGTACGAACTCGCTGACCGGTAGGTTCGTGATCAAAACCCGACCACTCAATCTCGGACGCTCCTGTCTAGGTTTGGGAAACCTGGCAATATCCCAGCCCTCGTGCTTCCTTTGGGTGACATGGCAGCTATTTACCGGCCGCCATCAAATTCCTCCTAGACGGTCCGGAAGGCACTTATTCACAGAGAATACGGGTCGAAATAATGTACCAATGAAGCTTTGAACAGCCTATCCATGTTGATGGATCAGCAGAAACCATATAATTGAGCATTGACGTTTTTTTGGCGCATAACTGTCATATGATGCAATGGAGGCACAAGGGACGGACTATTGTCCATGTGTCTATGCCTACACAGGAACAGTAAAAAGCCAGAACTGAGTCTGAATCACGATCACAAGCTCGTGCCTTGATAGCTGAGATACCTGTGAACCACAGTTCGTGGAATATTTTCAAGTTTCAAAAGTAATAGACCTTGGAAGTTTGTAGACTATGGACAGCCTTTGGAAAACTACACTGATTTTTAAACTACTTTGGTAATGACGGGACGCCTAAATGAAGCTAATGTGCTGCAAGGAGGCTGCTCGGTGTTTCAGGAAACAGCACATCCATAAAGGAGAGATTCAGTTGATCTCCCGTTAACACCAAAGTATTCTGTATGAGTACATTTTTTTCAACTGCATGCAATTTGGTGTTTAAGGATAGTGTGACGCCGGAGGCTACGTCTACTTGCGTTCCACGAAGAGCGAAACCGATAGTAGGTCATCGAGGTGTTTCTAGCAATGAGTAATGAGTTATGCCTGAACACTTGCGCTAAGCAAATAGATGACAGCGAGGATCGTTGATTTAGGCTTTCCACCATCAGAAATTTTCTTAAAGCCTCGCCTCCTCCGATACCTTCAACGATTTCGCACATCGATTTATCTGCACTTTTTGCATGACAGTTGTCAGCTCTACCAGTCCTTCCCTGACGACGACCCGGACGTACAACCAGACACAAACTTGCAACTCGGCTGTTTGAGGGTGCAGCAGTGACAAGTGGTAGGTGCACCTACGGTGAATGGTGGTCGTTCAGATGCAACTCCATATTCACATAGAAAACATACGTGATTTGACACAAATTTGTTGACCCGGACTGCATAAAGCTTATAAAGCGATCGGACTGACCGTAAAATCAATTATACCAACAGTCAACCAGCTGGCCCAATGAATGTACGCACGCGTGCGAGTGAATCCATCATGACTGTGCAACTAATCTATCAATGTACGACAGCACTGTGTGTCTGCAACCGAGTAGCCGAGAACTAATGATCGGAGGTCGAGTGATTTGCTCCTTGATAGCATTGTTCACCATCGTCGTTAATTTAAGCAAATTTGAATACACATACAGTGAGACTATATAGCTACAATGGCCCTTCAAGAAAAAGTACACTGGTAAGCAAATTTTCCGGAACAACTGGAGAGTCACCATCAGCTGTAAGAACCGCGTACTTGTCGTGCAGTGTTTGTAACTGCCATAATTTCGTTTATCAATCATTTGGGGAGGTAAGGTAGGTGGCTGCGCATTGGAGGTGGGTGCCGACAAATTGGTGCGTAAATACGGTTCTGTCAATAGACTTTTACGTGAAGGGATTGGGAAGGGAGCCATGCATTGAGGCAATCGCTTGGAGGCATGAGCGCTATTGAGGGTGCCACTGGTCCATGTCTGACATTGTCTTTAACCATTGATGTGGCCTGTCTCGGAGTTCCAGGGAGACGGCAATAGCCAGTGCAGCTGAGCTTGGTAGTAATGGCTTTCACACTTCACTACCAAGCCATTGTTTGACCTCGTCTGGCTCGTTTCCACCTCTCGCGTGGTTCTGCAAAAAGAGGCCTTCGAATAGTTCGGTCGACCAGCGTACGGAGCACGTGACCAAGCCAGCACAACTTACACATTGTAATTAGTTGATTTATCATGGGCGAGTTATTTCGTCCGAACACTATTCGACGTATTTAAGCATTGCTGATCCGGTGTTCCCACCGGACTCGGGCAATGCACAGAGGACATCGATGATCAAATACTGAAAGTCTTCTGACGTCCACGACACGCAGTGGCCATGTTTCTGACCCGCATAGCAATATGGATCGCACCGCAGCATGGCAAACTCGACCCCTGGCGGATAAGCTGATGTCACGTCTACGCCACAGGTGACGCAGGTTCACGAAAACTGCTCTAGACTTCCCAGTCCAGATGGAAATATCGTCTTTCGCTAGACCACCTGAAATGATACAGCTTTACAGGTAGACAAACTTGTCTACTACCTCAAGCGTCTCACCTACAAGCATGAGGCTAGGGCTCGAGTCTACCCAGTCTTGCAGTAGCACTTTGCACTTTGCAGGTGTCAAGCGCGTGCCAAACCGTGAGACAGAACTATTCAGATTATTCAATACTGTTTGCAGTGCCACAGCATGAGATCCAAGAAGAACTATGTCGTCTGCGTACTCGATATCTGTGAGCAGACTCCCCGGTAGCACTTCAAACCCATAGGCGTTAGAGGCTGACAGTGAGTCTCCTATAATCGTATGAATGACGACGTTAAAAATTAAAGTTGAAAAATGACAGAGCTATCCGACACCGCTTGATATGGTGAACTCAGGTGAGAGCTTCCCGTAGACCTTCACACGGCTGAGGGAGTTGGCTTACAGCGCCTTCAGGAAGGTCAAGAATTTATGGGGGGCAACTTTGCTCCACAGACACTGCCATAGTGCCTGACGATCCACAGAGTTAAAGGCAGCTTTGGAGTCAAGGAACACAACGACTGTTAGGTGATGCAAACAGTGTCGCTGTTACAGGATCTGTCGGAGGGTGAAGATGTGATCGATGCATCCTCTTGCAGGACGGAACCTAGCTTGGTTTTCTGCGAATCTACCTCTCCCTGTGTTCAGTCAACCGTCGAAGAATAAGACCAAAGAGGACCTTCGATACCACGACTTCCGGGCTGAGGCCACGGTTTCACACAGCATCCGCGTACCTTTTACGAAGATGGGAATAACTACCAATATACTCCATTCTACAGGCACCTTACCTCCGTTCCGCATAGCACCAATAGGCTTAGCAAGATGGGCCATCAGGGATTTTCCGCGACCTTTGAAGAGGGCTGTATACATACCGTCCTTCCGTGTCCTACCGTGTCTTCTCACGTTTCAGTAAGGATAGAAGATTCGTTCTATTAGTGGAACTAATCAACTATCTTTTTTTGAGTCAACAGCTCATATCCTGTTTGTGTTGTCCGTTATCCTCCCACGAAAAGCACCGCTTCTCGCGATCATGCCCACAAACAACCGATGCCGACACTCAGGTCAAGGGAAAACCACGCAAATGGACTGAAGTGATTATGGACTTTGGTGATCATTGCCCCACACCTCGATCGTCACATAGCTTCGAAGTGTCAAACAACTAAGGGATATAGAGTCACTTCTAATGAACGCAGCACCTATTTATGTAGGGAAGGTATAGGGATAATTTCAAATGCAATTTGCTACAGTCGAGTTGGTACAATTCTCGGGATGATAATAAACGCTGCGAAATTGTAAGTTTTCTCTAGGCTACGTACAGACCGTTGGAATTCCGGACTACCAAAATATCCAGCATCCTGATTTGTAGGTGCTATGAGTAGAAAAATATATCGAAATGCAGAAAACAGCCTTAATTTTTAGTGTCCCATTTGTAGACATAAATGAGCACCTCTACGTGGCCCCATTGATAACAGCCCACATCTGGCTGCGGTAGTTGCAGGCAGAAACAAGCGATACCTTGCTATTCAGCAGATACCATTGGGTTTACAGTTCGGTAGAAGAACTCTGCAAAGTTATACAACTAATTAATGCAACTAAATAGTACAACTAAATAGTAACTTGGATCAAACATGTTTCGCCATCAGTTTGAAGCATGAATTAACATTTCTTTCCATTGCTCATTTAACCCGGTCAGAGAGAAGAGTTTGAACTCGCGCACCCGCGCATCAACTAACCAATATCTGCCTGTTTCAAAGCCGGACTGTCGTTCACTCCATCGCCAGTCACAGCCACAATCGCACCTTGACGTTGGCAACCTTCGACAATGATTAGTTTCTGCTGTGGACTGGTACGAGCAAACACAATTTCGTTGTGGTTCTGCAAAATCTCATCGATCTGGGCCGGGGTCATATCACGCAGATCGGATCCATGGATCACACATGCATTCGCATCCCGAGGATTGACCTGAAACAGTAAAGAAGGGAAAGGGATACAATCGGAAAGCAAATGTTTAACTTTATACTCATGTATATATGCATATGTATATAAGGCCAGTCACAGCCACGCATTATTTACCTGGCGTACGGTGATCCCACGCTCCGCAGCAATATCATCCACAGTCTTGCTCCCTTCTGAAATGATACCGACTCCTTTGGCAATCGCCTTGGCGGTGATTGGGTGGTCACCAGTAACCATAATAACCTTGATACCGGCAGAACGGCACTTAGCTACCGCGTCGGGAACAGCAGCACGTGGAGGATCAATCATGGACATAAGGCCAACGAAGCGCATGTTGGTGATTGGGAAGTTTACTTCGTCCACATTGAATTTGAAATCTCTATGCGGGCAAACACGTGTATCGAATGCAAACGATAAGCAGAATGAAACCACGGAAAGACCAAAACATCAAAGATCCCCGTTTGGACAACCTATGGTGACCTCAGTTAGAAAGTCAGTCAAACTAATGAGCAGTCGGAAATCCCAAGTAGTAGCACCATGAATGTGCATCGCATTCCTGAACAACTTTTGTGGGTAAGTGATGACAATAAGTAAGTAATAATAATGAGCCCAAACAGCATCGACGGATTACTGTGAACTCGGAACATCCGTTATGTAGCTCCGTTAGGTAGCTCAACAGCTGGTAAATTATATATTAAACATCCTATTGACTTCCCAGAAATAGTTGGTTGTACAACCTATGGGCATTACCTTAAACGAGAGCATCCACTGGACATTAGCGGAAGAAATCTACCACGAAAATAAATAAAAAATATCGTCTAGCTGTAACGTCCTCTCGGTGCTTATCTGCCATGCCACCCAAATGGAGCACGACAGCTGAAATACTTCCAGGTTTCCCAAGCCTAGACGGGAAAAGTCTAGATGCAGAGGCCTGGTTCGAACAACGAAACTTCCGGTCAGTAAATTCGCACTCCAACAACTGAGCCATCTCGCCCCAAACCACAAACCAACAGAACAAGCTGACTGTCGAGCTGCTTGTCTCCTACTACATCACTTTTTGTTGCGAGACATCAAGTTGATGAGGTGACGAACATCGTGAACCACACCGTAATAAGGGAGTCGGGTTGGCAGGTATTTGTAAAACGTTGTTCATTCTTGACAGTCCATTCGTTTCCAGCTAGTACGGTGAAGCTTATTCGTTGGAACTAATGCAGAAAATGTTAGGTTTTTGAACTCACGGATGAACTATCATTAACTGAGTTAACGATAGCTTTGAGCAAGCAATCCAGAGGAAACAAACAAAGTCAGAAGCTTGATCGATGAAAATGGCAGCTCCAATATCATAGTCGTCAAAACAAGTTACAAATAACCTACACTCTGTACGTGGAGAGTGAGAGTCATAAGCACCAAGCACAACTTTCCGGATTCCCTAATCCCGTCTGGCTATGTTGACAAAATAACCGAGTCATCGACTCATTCAACTACCACCATGATTAGATGCAATGTTCGACTAATTCTTGCCTGCCACCTACTCAATCTCGCGCCAACGCTCACAAGAACATGGTAGTAGATCATGCCCCTGTTAAGACGAGTGCTGTTGTCGGACAAAAGTAAACACGGTTTGTCTGTTTATAGTATTGCGATTAGATCTTTGACCAATGAAGACATTTAAACGCCACCACACAAATCTCCCATTGTAATGCTAGTGTCCTAGTGCTATGGGCCCACGGAACAACCATGCGTTGACAGCCACTAACAGTGAATGGCCACGACAAGCACCACTCTGGCAGTAAAACCCAAACTAGTGTAGTTACTCGAATTATGGCGCGATCGTCCCAGAAATGGGTGTCTGAATAATCCTCTGCTAAATAGAATGTGAACTGTGAAGTGGGATTAGGAAATCGGAACTGCCGAGTCTGAAGCGAATATTAACAAGACAAATTAGCATCATAATGGAGTGAGGAAACATTAATTGAAATGATGGTTCAAAAGAATTATTTTATCTGACAAAGAAGATGAGCGAATCATGCTGAAAACTACCAAAAAAGAACTCCAAAGACTTACTTGCCAAATGTTTCCTTTGGTAAACGCACATCGCAGAAGCCCAAAACACGTTCACCCATTCCCCCTAATTCCAAATAGGCACTGTTGAATTGGTCACGCCACTCGTCAGTCATTGTCTCCTCTTTGCCTTCCAGTAGGATGGTACTACAACGATCTAGGATCCGTTCAGGAGCACCCTTCATAACAATCAGAAAACGATCGTCTCCGTCGTTGGTCTCGTGAATAGAAAGCTGTTCAGAAATAAATTCAGAATAAGTCAGTCAACAAAAGAACAAGTGGATTAAAATGTCATCGATTGGTGAGACACAAAATGAGGATTGTCGCAAAAAGGAACCGTTAAGTTAAAATAACTGGATGCACTTTCGGTAAAAAGTAAACGCTATTCACAACTGAGACGGAATTTGTCTATGGAACCGATATCCTAGACCAATTTTACTTAATTCTCCTAAACAGCCAATAAATGGTCTCCTAATATGTTCAGAACTGAATATGGTCTAACGCCAACAGAAACATCCATATTAGAATGAAACTACAAAGAAGACCTATGATCTTTGGTTCTATTTCGGTTGTTGAAGTACAGTTGAAGATATCCAGCTCGCTTTCAACCGCCTCAAGTATAAACAAAGAACAGTACAGTCTGAAAAGCATATCTGGCGCGCTAGATAAAACTGGTCTACAGAGCTATTCAACAACGACCCTTACTTGATATTTGTTCGTAGAATTGAAGGGAATCTCGGCAACTTTGGGATTTTGACGTCGATACTCTGTCACGCCACCAAACGACAGTTCAACGCACTTTAGTAGGGCAGATTCAGATGCGTCACCATTGCATTCACGCTTGAGCACAGGCTTATTTTCTTCGCCCACTTTGAACTCAGCTCGATTACACAACATGGCAATTCGCGCCAATGCCATCCAAGTAGGTGAGCTCTTATCGTAGTTGGCAACTAAAACCAAGCGATAGGACTCACGTTAACGGGCGACAACACAATCGATAGTGTCAAATTCAGTGTCCACTAATCAACAGCCAGACAAAGTATCTAGTTGACTACTTGGTCCTCCCAAGAAAGATACTCTAGCATTTATGCTCCTGTTGAAGTATAACATACGGATGACCTACTCGTATGAAGAATTCTGATGGATGGGACAGAATGGGAAACACGCATCACCACAACAAGGAGTGTAAGCCGACACTGAACCATTTGTGGACGTACATGTACAATTTTACGAGTAGTCGGTTAGGTCAACAGTCACCATGAGTATATGCGAATCGGATTACCGGCGTCAACAACTGAACAGACGTTCGTGAGCGTCGCAAACAGAACAGTATGGAACAACTGCTATGAACAAAACATTTTTAACTTGGTGCCGTAACCACACTATTTATCAGAGCTAGTGGGTAATCAGCATGAAACCGGTGTGAAAACAAAATCAATAAAAGATAAACTTAGGTTTCGGATGGTCAAATCTGCAGACGAATCATTTGAGGGTGATCAACCCACTGGCTATATGATTCTTTGTCTTCCGACGTGTCTCCACCTAATTGAAATGTAAAGTCGCAAGTTTTGCAGATCAGTTGTGAAGAAGCAAACACATCTACAAATTGTACGGAACCAACAGAGTAGGCATTCACAGCAAAGTGAGCTGGTCTTCTATTGAAAGACAAAATCTCAAAAGACAGAGTTGTTGTGACTTCGCTACGAGGTCCTATCAATTTAAAACTATACGTGAAACTGGTCAGTGTCCCAATAATACCAGTAGCTTGTTTTTACCAGCCGCAGGAATAACGGTCAAGACCCATAAGGAGACCCGTAAGTTTTTTATATATATTCATGGAGTCGGTCTTGAAAATTCGCAATCCGACCCCCTGATTACGGATTAGTTGGGCATATGTGACTTCTGCTGAGAGACGATATAAGGCTCTTGACCAAAGACATCTCGGATGCATTCCACAAATTCCTAACGACGTAAGTCAAAAATGGGTGTTTGATTGTGCAGCATACATTTCAGTCGCCGGAATACCCAGCGACACCAACAGCGGTGGATCCGCCACGTGCTACGCATGCTGAAACATAGTCTGCCGAGTTGAGTGTTGTTTTTCGTGCCTCTTTTGGAATGGCCTGAACCTCAAAGGGAACAACTTATGACTTGGCAGAGGGGTGTGCAGTCCGCCTTCCACGATTGGGTCTCTGTGATCCTCCTCACATTTGACCGGAGATATTGCAAGAATTGGGCGGCCGATCGATGTCAGCATCTTTCCAGACTGTCTGAATGGGCGTTTGAATGTGTAGGCACTTCAGAATGCTTGCGATAGGTTAGCAGCAAGTCCTTCCCACACCTATCATTTCCTCTTTTTTTCCGTTTAAGGCTTCAAGTATGATTGAAATTTGTGGTTGTATGGCAGTGAAGCATCAGTGTCAACACCGATGCTGCTGTCCCTGATGCTGATGACTGGTAACCGTAGTCGAAAGCACCAACTATTGATCAGTCAAGAAATAACGAGATTGGTTTACGACTCTACGCCACAAGAGCTCCGCGAATGAAGCGCAAACGTGAAAATATGTTCACGACTATCCACTGAAATACGGTCACCTCATCACAGTGCGTCAGAAACTCCCAATCGGTAGGAAACCAAACTATTACTGGCAGTCCGCAGCCTACGAATACACGAAAGTATGAACTCACTCGATTGGTCGTCCGTCGTGTCCGCGTTATAGATATTGTTGTCAAACCACATGTGTGCAACTGTCATTCGGTTTTGGGTCAAAGTGCCAGTCTTATCTGAACAGATTGTACTTGTCGAACCCAGAGTTTCAACAGCTTCTAAGTTCTTGACTAGACAATTTTTACTCGCCATGCGCTTTGCAGTGAGAGTCAGACAAACCTGATAAGGGGTCGGGAAAGTAAAATGGTAAACGTGATTTTAGATTGGCAATCAATGATATTGGATGCCCCCCAGAGATCGAAATTAGCTTTTTGTAAACACTATGGACAAAGGCGGCCAAACGTTTATGATGTTCTATACTAGCCTAGACCTCATTTGCCCCGTGGGGCCCCTCCCTCAACCCCACAATGTCGTCTGAGTAGTTAGCGTTAAGGTGAGATACCGTAAGAAAGGAACTAATAAACCAACAGTAACAATAAGAAACCGAGAGGAGTGAGGACTTTCTAGACGGTCTTTATTACGTTGCAATAAAGTTTGTAATCTCTTCCTTTTAAAGATGACAGGGGATTTTTAGTACCAATCACAATGAAACAGTTTGCGCTCTAGGGTCAAACCAAACCAAACTGCTTTTTAGCCACGCTGGTTGCAACTAACCGTGATATGCGATTTAATCAGCCTAGGAAATTTGCATTGTATTACCATGTAGGATCAGAGATGAGATGACCAAGTCTGGATAGCTACGTTTCTGTACTTAATATCATAATCCTGGCTAACACCTCAACGTTTGATGTGTTCAGCAGAAGCTGAAAATATTTCATTGAAGTAGCTCGTTTGCATCACGACTGAAGAACAGTCAAGGAAAGGTATTATACTGCCCTATAGGAATTTCCCGTGCAGTACATACTAATCTCTCGATAACAAATGTGACCAGTGGCCCCCATCCAAACAGTATGAAACCTTGTGAGTGATGTTCCGTCAAGTATGCAGTATACTTTAATCCGCGAATACAAATACGTAAAGGTTGTGGAGGCACGCATAATTCAATACCTCCGAAAGGCCCGAATAAGATTATTTTAACGTCGTGAGCAGAAGTTGTTTGACACACGCTCACCGTGACAGTAGCCAGTAAACCTTCAGGCACGTTTGCGACAATAATGCCGATTAGAAAAATGACAGCTTCCAGCCAGTAGTAGCCCAGTAGCAAGGCAATGACGAAAAACGACACTCCAAGGAAGACAGCCACGCTGGTGATTATGTGGATAAAGTGGCTGATTTCTCGGCTTATCGGAGTCTGGCCGATTTGCAAGCCGGAAGCAAGATTCGCAATCCGGCCCATCACTGTTCGATCCCCGGTGCTCACCACAATACCTCGGCAAGTGCCTAAAGTGGGTCAGAGAGAAAGAGGGATACGAATTACCTGGATTGCCTTCAAGCGGAATTCACTCTTGAACAAACAAAAAATAAGCAGTCCTGTGTGATCATGAAAACCACTATTTCGGCATACTCACTGGTTTGACTGAATCCTCAACCATGTCAAAACATGACGGGTGGATTCAGAAGTCCACCGTGTCATAAGCGAAGATATCGACCCATAGGGAAAACAGATAGCTCTTCAACTCGTTGCTAGATTATACAACCGCATAAATAATCATAACCTTATAAAGTTCATTAAGGGCCGTTAATTGGTGGTGTTCTCAGACATGAGCGAATTACCAGAATCGAATCGAGCAAGGTGGTCAGTGCGTACTTAATGAACATTCACTTCATGTGTTTTAGCCTACGTTTATGAACTTTCATATTCAATGTACGATAAACACGGCAGTAAACACAAATATAAAACGGTGTTGCATGAAAGTGACCGGTCAAAGATAACAGACAATAGGGTATTGTTAAATTTCCGCGAAAAACCTGATGGTTTAAATTACATTCAGCTGAACTGTCTTATAACCAGTGTGCGCTAAATGTTAACGATGCTGAGCCCACTTTATATGTTAGTATTTTTGGTAAGTTACACGACCTGTTCTTCGTCCTTCAGCAGGACAGAGTAGAAGATCGAGTCTGGTCATAAACCAAAAGAGGAAATTTTGAACAGGTTAACACACACTTGGGTTCATTCCCGTGGAGTACCATTCGATCATCCTAAAACGTGGTTGTGGGAGCCGTGCACGAATCGGAAAAAGTGAAAATCCAAGACCCAGGCAAAATAGGACACCGAACATTGGGAACTATGCAGATATGGGGAACCGTAAGGGGAAGCAGTGATGTTTTTGGAATATTTTGGCCTTCTAGTTAGCCAGCACACAGTTTTGATTCTATCAGTAACACCGGTTGAATTCCTAAGACAACAAGGTAATTGGTGAGATGTTAACGTATGTCGAGCCGTCACATCAAACCGAACATTTTCCATACACTTACAGATGTCACCTTAAGACCATCTTTTAGGGATTTCAAATGATAACAAACATTAGCCATCAATCCGACAGCTGTGTAATTAAGAATGAATGAGCCCAGCCGTCCTCTTTTAATTCAGCTTCGTAATCTTTCATGTCATGTGACAGTTCACTGGCAGATTCGGTGACACTGACATAGGTAAACCAAACCAATGCTTATCGCAAACAATCGCTGGACACACTCCGATAGAAGCAGCGGCACAAAGCCAAACATGAAACCACGAAGCAGCCAAGACCAGCCACATCAACAACCAATAGCCTGATGACTGCCGGTTACTCAGCTGACCCTAAGGAGGCGCTCAGAGTAACCAGGCCCAATCACAAGCCCCGATCCTGATCCAGTTGATTCTATAGATGAAGGCTTCCGATACGCCGCTGCCTTGTACCTAGAGGTTGGCTGACTGACCTCAACATTGTCGCGATGCCAGCCTATGTGGCGTCTGAGGAAATTAAATTAAATTCTATCTTAGTGATCCAAGCCAAACGACTACGCTGTTGTACGCTGTCGTAAACCGTTGGTAAATTGAGGACAAAGAACGTTGTGTTGACACATTGGGTTCGTGGATCGCCACCTAGCATACCCCAGAAGTGGATGAATGAAGATGTGTAGTGTCTCTGGGCGTGGTCATGTGACATCTAATGGGCCAGACTAGTTACGCCACCCTTTTTGTTTCAACATTCACAACAGATATGAAATAACTTGTGATAAGCCACAGACTTCGGACCCATTCAATTCAGGGTCAAGAACGATACGATCTGTTTATTTTATCCAGTAGTA
Source organism: Opisthorchis viverrini (assembly GCF_000715545.1). NCBI lineage: Eukaryota > Metazoa > Platyhelminthes > Trematoda > Opisthorchiida > Opisthorchiidae > Opisthorchis > Opisthorchis viverrini. The sequence continues at coordinate 727,204 of NW_008751814.1, forward strand.
CAACGCGGTGACCTTTCATGAGTTGCATCATTTAACTATAGCAAGAATGGTGTGCGGAATTAGCTTACTCCTCCCGTAAACTAAACGTAAACCAAACTAACTAAACGTAACTAAACACATAATAGGACTACACGGTCAATATCGAGAATGACTCCCGATTACGAGAACAGATAAACCTCCGGATGTCTAATTCGAACAAGAGTGAAGTATCAAGTGGCCCGGGATTGCGTAAGTAACATGCTTATATAGTAGGAGGAAATAAACGATTGTGTATAGACGTGTCACTGCACACACACGCTTGCGCTACGGACGCGTAGACTCGTGTACATATTCGTGCCCGTTTGCAATTCTGCAATTCTGTTCGAATGTTATCGACCGGCAAGCAAGAAATTTTTCGCTACCAATTTACAGCGTGGTGTGAAAAAGCAAAACGTCACCACGCACCAAAAACACAGATATGTATAAATAATCCGGAATGACGGAAGAAAGACAAACCTAAAAAGACGACCCATTCGTATATTTCCGTTTGTCTGCAACCGAAATGCAAATATCACAAAGTGAATCGAATCACCAAACAATACAGTGTAGAGATATCAACAAGGAGCTGGGTTGACATCTGGGGAGGAGATGGCGCCACAGTTTTCAGTGTTGTGTCAGTTTGACCTCCTCCGACCACCACATGCTTGGAGGTCTCCTGAATCAAGTTTCGGGGGTTCATATGACTAGCGGTCAGCATAATGCGCCCCATCCGCGTGACGCATTGGATGTCGTGTAACTTGAGTGAGTTTAACAAAGTTCACAACCATAAAGCTGAAGCACTTTTTGTTGAATTACCTGTCATCAAAAATAAGGACTATAAACTTGATCGCCTTGTACATGAAAAACTAAAAGCAGCTTACCAAGTGAGTGCTCTCTTTTAGTTCCCAGTTCCTGAACCCTGATTTAACGGTGCACCCCTAAGAAATCTTAATGCCTTTGCCTTCAGGATATAGGTATGCATGTGCTTGAGAAACAGTATTGGAGCTGATGGTGATAAGCATCTTAACTGAAGTCAACAGTACAAATATATTAATAATATTATGCGTATTATACGTATATATAAGTATATATATACGTATAGCAGCTGGTACAGGGATGTCCGGTAATTCATAAACTTGCATAAACGTTCGACTGCTTAGTTACAAGGAGAAAGGTGACCGTAAATCTGGACTACAAAAAACATTGATTGAACTGTCAAGAAAACCCACTGGCCAAATCTGCGGGGTAGGTTGGTCATTGTAGATACTTGTAAAGGGACTGCCACCCCTTGTTAGTAATTGTACGACACGACAAAGGAGTTTCGTGACAGTTAAATAATACTTTCAGTCTGGCGTCGCCAACCAGGTTTTCGCCCCTCAAAACTACCGGAAGAAAATCAGTAAAGGTTAATAGTCACCTCCTTTGGATGATTTAAATACTATTTAAATTTGTCAACTGGTTCGGTGAATCTCGTGCAGTAGGAAGGAAGATAGGAACAGAAGTACCGTTAGATCTCTTAGTCTTGATTAGTGTCAGCGAAAAGTGCGATCTACAGACAGTTTAGATACTACAGGTTCAAGGGAACCAAACCACCTTTTACAATACCTGATACAAAACACTATGTTCCAGGATTCGGGGTAGCACAGGAAGTTCATCGGATCGCCTAAGGGTTGATGTGTGCAATACGGAGCTGGATTTTCTCAACCAAGAGTTGCAATAGAGTAAATTTACATTATGAGCTCGTGGATGGCGAAAGTGATCACGTTTGGTGGATGGAGAGTGACGCTTAATGTACGTCTGTACGAATACTTGAGTGTTTGACTAGTTTCTTTGTCATTCGGAAGAGTATCACCACCCGAAGTTATGGACTTATGTGCTTCGTTCGGCACACGAAAGTCCCTGGTTCGAGTTGTGTTAGGACGGTCAGGTCCTAGCGAACAATTCGATCTTTTGTAATATTTCACTAAGGTATCGATTTCTCACCGTTGTAGCCAAATGAACCGCAGCGCTCTTTTTTTCTTTGATTCATCCTCAATATAGCCGATCTTCATTAGGTCTCATTTGTCTTCTTTCCTTGGACTTTCCACTCAAGTGCTATCAAGTACTATTCATCCACCTCCATCTCCACCACCCAGCTACCACAGAGTTACGATAGTGGCGATGGATCTCCCACGATGTCACTTTCAGCTGAACAAATGCAGGTGATTTTGGAACACCAGCAAAAGCAGTCTGCGGATCTTGTATTTTTGGGCGCTGAAATCGATAGTCTTCAGAATTCACGCGTCATCCAGACTGTCAATTACTCTTCCTGGGCAGCTCTCATTGTTGTGGTGAAGAAGACTAATGGGAAGATCAGGAATTGTGCTGATTATTCCATAGGCTTGAATGCTACACTCGATTCACATCAGAATCCTCTCTCAGTTCCAGAACATCTGTTCACCAAACTCAATGGTGGTAATTGCTTTTCTAAACTCGATCTAGCTGATGTCTAGTTACGAATCGAGGTTGCGAATGACTCCAAGGATCTTCTAACCATTAACAGGCACCGTGATCTTTTCCAGTTCAATCGTCTTCCCTTTGGAGGAAAAAGGTGCCAGTCATATTCTAACAGATCATGGACGCTATGCTAAATGGGTTAACACTCATCTACTGAATCACCCAGATACCACAGTTACAATAGGTTGACACTGGTAATTCGATCTTCACTGATAGCTTCCCGTCGACATGCACGACGACTAAACTGGCTACTAGGCTGCCTCGGTTTTTAACTGTTCAGTTGTCTTTGCATGGGTTGACAATCATGGGCCATCAGTTAGGCATAACGACGGCTTTAGATATGCCGTTTCTGATAGCTTTTCTGTTTTGGGAGTTGCGGGTAGAATTCGGCTCCGATAGTATTAAACAGATTGAGCACCATGTGGTGTATAATAAGGAATTTTCAAAGTTGAAACAGCGTAGTCGAATAAGACGTCATACCCCAATGTTTCAGTTGCCGTAGTCAACCCTAATCTAGGATTTCTATAAGCAATTCTGTTTTATTCCATCAGGTTCATACATGGGATAGGGTGTTCTGTTAGTTGCACATGAAAGCACCCCAAACAGCATGTGGAATCATCATCATCATCGACAGCGTTCAACACCGATTCTTCACCATGGTTTATTTGAAAGCCTTATTGTAAAGAAAAGAATGAAGGTGGACGGGGTCAGAGGCGTAGGTCGGTTTGATAGTCAAATTCTGAAACGGATGACCCTTAACGTACAAATGTGGGAAAACACATGGACTGTGATAAACCAGGTCAACAAATCACCTCTCTATTAGCGCTGTCGTAAAGGGGCTTCAACGGCTATCTAGGGCTACAACCCGTAGTGATTTGCTGAGGTCGGCAAAGACGCTGGTACAATCGAAGTTGTAAAATCGTACTTCATCTATACGTGATGTTACGTTGCTTCCTCAAGCAATGTTCACGGAAAGTTGTTACACACAAAAGCGACCCTAGTTTACCAATAGCACCAATGTGGGAGCCCACTAGGGGCTATTTATCACGTCGGGAGTACACACCACTTTTGTCTTCATGTTTCCTAAGTCCCGAGAACATTGGCGCCGTGAGTAGTCTGGTATTGAAACTCTTCTGATGTTTGCTCAGTGAGCCCCTGAACACTCCGCTCAGGCCGGAGAACTTGTTCGCAACCCCGTAAGGAGTCTAGCCCAGGTGTCACAGGACTTCACGGAAGCGTTCTTAAGACGAAAAGATATTAGTGGCACAGATCCATTATTATTAGTAGTAGTAGTAGTAATATTTGTATTAGTACCATTACTATTAGTGGAAGTACTGAAAAGGCCATCACCTGACTCGCAGAGCATGTCCTCGCTGCGTGCGAATAAGGTTTAACCCTAAACGGACAGAGACAAAGTTTAGGAAGCGAGAACTCCATTTGTCCGGTAAACGGCAAGATCTTAGTGAGAAATGATTAAGTGTTATTTATGAACACTTCCAACACAATAGTGCGAGGAAATTAATTACGCGAGCTATTGTTGTCCTGAGAAGTGAAAGTGGGGAAAGGAAAATAATAGCGTGTGAAGTGGTATGATAAAATCAAAAAACGCAGCAAATAGGAACTCATAGTTTGGGCATGTGATATATTGGAACGATTGGTGGGAAGAACCCAGAAGCTACGTAGTGAGGAAAAGTCTACATAATATTAGCAAGCCTGACAAACGAGAAAACAAAAACAGCTAGAAACGCGTTGCTAAGGCCAAATAAAAGACAGAATTTGCCTCATCAACCTGAAGGTATGCGTGTGCGTATGTATTTGTTCGCGTGCGAAACTGTAAGGGGCACCGCCAAAACGTGTCAGCCTTACACTCATAATCAATAGCAATTCAGCGAACAATCTGGGACAAATGCCCTCGACGTGAATGTGTGTCAAGCTACTACATACTGACACAAACACACGTGAGCCAAGGTTACGCCCACTCTCGAGGGAAAGACAACAGAGGATCAAGTAATCGGACTGATGCTACTGCTTCAGCTTCAGCTGTTGATAACAACCGTAGTTTGGTAGATAGAGACGTAACGTGAGAAGCTTTACAGATATTTCCGAATGTACGCTCCCCTGGGATTTGGCGATTGGTATCAATGGGGCGCAAAACGACAGTACTGAAAACCAGCCTACTATTGCCGAGCATTGAGACCTCATACTGAAAGGCTATTCGGTGTGCGGTGTGTAAATATTTCGCAGTATTGTAAATGCGTCAATGGTGTCCTAATACGTCAAGTATGCCTAAGTTCAGGAAGTTCGTAACAGCAAACCTGTTCATTGAGTCTAAATCAACCGAATAGCTCATTTGTTATTCTGAACGAAAGCAAAAACGAAGCTGGAACCACTTCCGATGGCAGTGATTCCAAAGTCGAACGACCTTTTAAAGCTACAGAAACTGGAATCCACAGAAAGTCGGTGAGGAATGAATGAGTGTAATGATAATAGATTGCCCAAGATCGCGGCGTAGCGAAATACGTTAGTGACTTCGTGGAACGGACACAGCTTGGTTATAGAAATTGCGAACCACTTGGTTAGTTCATCAAATACAACCATTGGCACCATTTTATTTACGTTAAAATCAATTAGTCGATAGAGTTGCACCCTTCTGGAACTGATTAAAAGTTGCCTCTTCTGGTAGCACGCTTCAAGAGGTCAGTTTAAAGTATTCTATCATGAAGATTGACATAAGAGATCTACCCGATTCATGTTTAGTTGGGTCTGAACGAGAATTTCCACGTCCGACCCTACTTCAACTCCGCTTATTCTGTAGCACTAACTTCTGTTTGAAACGAAACGGCGTGGTTGTTGGGACCAACCCCATTACAACACATATGGGTGATGCATATCAATACGCAGAGATGCGCTCTACATAAAATACGTTCTTTCCAAACTCCTTGCAGGTGTATCGGAGAATACCGAATTAGCCAACCCACAAGGTTCGAGTTAATGATGGAAAGCATATGGTAATTATGTGGCATAAACAACACCACCGCATCCGTTTTCACTCAAGATAAATTTGGACGGGATAGAAACTGAATAAAACTAAATCGAGCGAGGGAATACCATAGTGAAAAACTTCTATCTTGATCCACAACTAGGAAAACAGGGATAAACAAGTGTTGATCGTGAATCATCCTCGTTTGCCTGAATGAGGTTTGTCGGATACAGTTTACGAAGGACAAACTAATATGCGAGTAGCAACAGAAATCACACACGTATGAGATGGAAATAGCGGGGGGGGGTGGGGGGGTGGCAAGACGATTCAGTGGTTAGAGAGCGAATATACTGGCCGCATGGTCCGACCTATGCATCTCAACATCCTGTCTAGGCTTGGGCAATCTAGTAGAATCCCAGACCTCGTGCTTCCTTCGGGTAGCATTGCAGTTAGGCACCGAAAGGGTGTTACAGCTGAACGCGATGAGACGCCGAAGAACAAAGACTATGTAAGCCGTTCCAAAATACACCTAATTTACAGCATTCTCGGTTCGGCAGCATCAACGTCACATCTTTGTTCAATTCAGTATTAGGGATTGTAGACAATAATGCGTGGCAAACGGTACCACGCTCGTACACCTTATCCATAATTTCTGTTCTCGGTACCGCTGTGTCAACGAGCGAAAAACAGCATCAGTGGAACTTCATGACCGATGTTTGAATGTCCACTAGGTAAAAACATCAAGTAATCTGCACTTCCTGACAGCTGAATTTCTATCCCAAATGAACAGTCATCGTCGCGCGGAATTCGAGTCAATAACTGATAAAAATCAACGTGATTAATCTGTGAAGTCTCTATAGCCAGGGTGTCTTTCTTCCAGCTTACTGATTCATTTATCTGATCTGAAACACCAGAAAATGTGTCCAATCTTCAACAGATAAACATTGAATCTAAAGCAACAATGAACAAATGCTTCTAGTCTAATAATGCTTGCGATGACAACGGACTGCGAAATTCCGTCAACTCACCATCCACTGCATTGGTCGAGAAAAATGCTAAATTCTTCGTTTCTAGGGGATTCTCGTTCGTATACTCAGCCGTGCGTGACTGTGGTTCAGATTCCCCAGTGAGTGCTGAATTATCAACCTAGAAAGAACAAAGAAAAATGGTTGAAAACCGAAGAGAACAAAAAACAAGCTGAACCTCGTTTATCTTGCACTCCGTCACCAGGTTTGGACCACTTCACAGCTAAACGAGGCGACTTGCGGTAAAAGGCATTCACAAGTCTAGAAGTCACAAATCCCTAGACGGCACAGAAACCAGTGTGGCTAAGCAGTGGATATTAGACTAGTCCCGGAATGGAAAAAGAACTTTCGATGACGACTTTTCTGTATCACATCTCACCACCAAAAATTTCATCGTTGTGTGGTTGAAACGTTTAACTATCCAAACTGATCATTCACATAAGGTGAATTGCCAGACTGCGAGTGAAACACCATGAAAGTCATGTGGACTAAACCGCTAGAACCGTCGTGGTGAACTCAGACCAAAAGGAACGGCAAACCGTCAATACAGTGTTCTTCAGTTCATGCAAGCGGAACTGGAGCACGCGCAACAGTGAAGCTGTCCCTAGGAAAAAGAAAGCGTTCTCCTAATTCATGATAAGTGTCCACCTGGCTCTAAATTCGATCCGACAAAATGCCTTTGGCTTACCTACTCAGGGATTTGGAGTTACAGTTACTGACAGCAACGCAGAAATCCCCCGACGCAAAAGTGTTTTTACAGGGTCACACATTTTATAACAAATAGGACTCTTCGTCAGTGAAAAAAGTCACGCAGGTCCAAAGCAATGCGAAACTCATTGATAAAACATCAAAAGGATCAGAGACGTCACCACTGCGTGCAGATCCTTGTGGACTCTATATTTAATCATCCGTGCAGCCGAAGCGTTGTGTGAGTGCGCTAGGAACACGAGAACAGTGGTTTTCGGGTGTATCAGCTAGTGACACTCCGCACGTTGCACTGGTAAGACCATACACTTTGTATGGTAGAAGGCCGTTGGCCTCGCAGAGCTCTCTTCGTCCAAATACATGTCGGATGAAAACGAGCCGGGACTTGACAACGAAGAATGGAAGCAACTACCAGTTAACTCAGTGGCGTTGGTAACTGTGGTCTCCCAGGATGTTGACTTCGGAACACGACAAACCAATGGTTAGTGGTGCTGGCAGATATGTTTACAGCACGCAGCCAATGACGAACATGCATCAAAGCTATCAACTTCAATGTGTAGCACCATCGCTCTCTGCCTTGTCGAACAAAAAAGGAACTATTCAACGTCAATTGACTGAATCTGTCATCGCCTCCAGCGCTCAGCCCCATTCCCTTATTGTCCTTATTCTAGGAGAACGAAGCTGCAGCGGTTAGAACCGCTGTAATTCCGCAGATAGTTTGTGCAGAAAGAAAGAAGACAAAACACATGCACAAAGTAAAAAACTGTTAGGAGTAAGCGGAGCAGAGGATAAAAGTGTTCATCCCCCAAAGGATGTCCGCGGCTTGACAAGTGTCCATTCGTCGTGTACAACATTAAGCTAAATACATAAGCGGTGGACGATGCGGCCTAAATGCAGTATAACCAAGTAGTTGAAGGGTGAAAAGAAAGAGGGTAAGTACCATGGGAAACGGAGAAAGCATCCTGCCTACATCATACGGAAATACAAACATCTGATCATCAAGCCGGATTCAGACGCCATTAGGAAGTAACCAAACATCTTTATTAACTGGCGCAATACGGCGGAAGGCCCTTGGCTCGCACGCCTGTGAGTCAAACAGGTTGCGTCAGGGCACTTAACTGTGTAGAAATGCCGAAAAAAGCAGCGAACAAGCGAAGATTGCACAGCGGCTAACTTAAGCAGCTTTCATTCCTAGTTGTTACGCCATGATCTATTCCCCTCGAACTTTTTTCAACGAGGACATGGAATTAAGCGATAGTTTTTCTCGTTTGACAGGCTGTTCTTTTCACTAAATGACCAAGGGAGCAACCGGAATTGTGACTTCTCCTCAGATAATACTTCAGTAGACTGTCTTCTCGTTACCCGAAACATCACGTACGAAAAATAATTTTCGAGACACTAACGACTGAGGTAAGAAAACTCCTCAGTTCAGCAGCAGCAACGCCAGGTTCAAATTAAACACACCTAGTGAGCCAACCACGCATACGTCCTTCACAAAGCGACACAGTAGTGTTGTTTGCATAAATCAAACTGCAATATTATTTGTCGAAAACCTTATGATTGCCACGCATATATTATAGTTCAAGCCATTATGGCCTACTTCCCTTGTGTTTACATAAGATCGAACCGGTTTTTGGTGTCCATCACGAGCGGAAGTAAACAATCAGTCTCTTCTCTTCAATCCACTCAAGACATTGTTCTTACCTTGTGGGAACTTCGGATCAGTAGTTATATGAAACCAAATGTCTTTTCGCAGAGTTCTCTCTGTGGGCGTGTTAGACGGGTTAAACGTGTACTTAGCATGCCGGAATACCTGCTACTTAGTACATCGGCACTCGTGAAACTAAGTGATGAATGCGAACAATATATACACGACAATGACACAACTAGCAGACTCAATCACGCCGACAACTTAATGGAATTCCTAAGGATCTAAAACAGCCGAGGGCATGGCCCGAACGTTGTCGGTAGCGCCCGTGCGTCGCATATGCGTAAGGCGCACACTAATAACTGCTAAACGTCCGAATCACCATTGACATACACTTACAGTGGGGCGGTGCGCGCTACTGTTCTCAGTATGTCGCCACCTCCACTCCTCATTTGCTGTCAGCCAACAAGGATGAAAGACGTTATTTGCAACCGGTTTATGACTGGTTCACTGCAAATCCACTATCGAATCATGTCAGCCTTATACCAGTAACGCCACATCGAGCGGCATAGTTCGCTTTTACACTTGAAGTATTAGTTATACTCCGGTCGAAGCCCTTCTTTTGATAGCTGAAGCCTGGGATATGTGGTTTATAAGCATATGTAAAATCCATCAAGGCCAATCGAAAGGAACACCATCCTGAACAGGAAACAGTGGATAAAAAACTCTGGGATGACTACCTTTTTTCGTGGGGCATTTCTGAAGACATAACAAGCGGGTAAGACTAATGATTGGATTAGATGTTCGTCCAAACGGACAATCATATCGATCACTTCAATAGGAAATGACAGAGCACAATCCCATTAAGGAATAGTAACATCAATAGGGTGCACTGTCCAAGTTATTAGTCACCGTTGGATGCCAACAGAAACTAAAGTAACTGAAAAAATAAACTGCCCGTCATAAAACCGTACAATGCATCAGCCTAATTAGGCCACATACTAGTACAAAGGTATTCATTGATTTCTATTGTGGAAATCAGCAGTTGATCGGTTCGAGAAAACTGTAGGTAAAGCTGGCACACAACTCCAGTCAACTCGTTGACATAAACGGAAAATAAACCTTACAAATAAGCCACCAGAAACTGCATCTTTGCACTCAACACTCACTTTGAACGAGCTGGCTGATATTATTCGAATGTCGGCAGGGACCCGGTCACCGCACTTCACGTCAATCAGATCGCCAACCACGAGCGCTTCAGCGGGCGCCTCGATTTTTGTTCCGTTTCGAATTACCATCGCAGTCTATGGGAGGAGTTAGACAATGTCATCAACAAACACCGGTGGTTTCCAGGAATAATGACTGCATGTGTAAAATTCAATTCTGTCTGCGGTAACAAAGTGAAGAGTTGGAATATGTTTCGCCAAACCTGAATGCTGTTAGACAGGGCTAGCTGGATCATGTTAGTCGTTTCTAAGGGAATTTAAATGTATGCCAGCAACCGGTATTCATGGAACAACAAGTGATCTTGACTGTTTATTCCGCGCAAAGCATCAGAAAAATTACGATACGACGCCCCCTAGTTTGCCATGACATTATGGGAAGTAGTTCTGCGGTACATTTGTTTAACCGAGGAAAGGAGGTCATCTAGGACCCAAACAATCATCTCCCTCGAGTCAAGCTCACTACAAACGCGGGAATAAAACGTGTCAGCTTGACCTGTAGTGAAGCGAAATTCGGTGCATAATTCACCTATCGTCTTCTGAAAATATGCAGAACCCTAATCCAATAACATATAGAACTGAGACCAGGAAGAGACTTGGTGGGTCATATCTTCGAATATCGCCATGCGCCGAAACACCAGCAAAAATAAGCACAAAAATCTATCTACGACCTTGCCATCAAGGAGCCGTTCGATTATATGGTTTGTTATATCTTTTGGATAACCTGAAAATTCGTGTGTATATTAGACCCTCCCTATTCACAGGTTTGAAAGCATATGAATGCACAGAATGCTCCATAGCAGATTTCTGCTAAATTAGAATTCCTATCTCCCAGCTCAACTGTCCTATCGATAACAAAGTGGTAAATATCGAATGCTATGTATAAACTTCGCTGTACTTGCCTCGAAAGCTAAAGTTGTCCATAACTGTGTTCCTCAGTGGAAGAGACTAACTGCCAGTGTACAATACTGAAGTAGCTGTTGGGTATGGTAGCAAAGCAGCCCGTCGCAAGGCATGTAGCAAAGACGCAGTAATTGTTCTGTACCTAGCAATGATAGTTGAAGAAAATGTATCGCTGGCTAGTCCCTACAGGTTAACTGAAAGTGTGACCAGTACAGAACTCCTCGTGCAGGTTTTCAACACACCAATGGTGGATACATTCAACTCGAAAATAAAACGACTTAAGTCGAAAACAGAAGTTAAAAAGCAGGCGTTGGAAATTTAGCTTGGTTGTGATCACGCTGCATCCAATAGCTTATTTGTATATTCAGTGAGACGGATCCGCGTTGCACAGTTTCTGACACCTAAGAAACTGACACAAAAGTAGTGAACTTGTTAGGAAACTCCAGAAAGTCCAACACAGATAATCGAACGACATGCCCGGCAAGACAATTCAACAGAATGTATGCAGTTGCATCAAGCTCCTAAGCCACACGAACAGAATTGAAAATGTTGACGCGTTGACCAGATACCAGTGTTTGGTAACCAATACTTGTACGCCAAAATAAACAGATGGGTAGTAGACTTTGTTCAACAGTGTAAATCCGCAGTTTAAAATAAGGGATAATTAAAACCCGGAGAAGTCCCTAAAATAGATGCAGATGCATGATAAGAAAACTGAAGTGCCCCCTTTTCTACAACTCTTGATAGAACGTTTCTTAGCTTTTCTCGTAACTAATATAGAACATGTAGTGTAAAAATGCCGTCAGGACGTCAAAGATTGTCGGAAACCAGGAAGTTTATACTGATTAGTTTAAGATACTCACCTGGGGTATCATTTTCTTGAATGACTCCATAATACGTGACGATTTTGATTCTTGATAATAAGAGAAGCAACCAGTGATGACCACGACAGCCGTCAACACAATCCCAAGATAGAGCTGAAATGTAAGAAATGTCAGTAACGGTGCGAATTCTCGAGCACAATCCATAAATTGGAAGCTAGGATATAAAAGTGGAGCCACTTTGATTCCTACAAAAAATCAGCTAGTTTCTCGAACCTTTTCCCATACAATTGGCCGATGACTTTTACTGATAGATCAGTGGATCCGAATATTCTGCTTTGAGAATGAAGTAACACTCGGCTTATACGCTCCATTAAACCTGCTAGTTCTTTTTACCCCTTCTGTTATCTTGTTTAGTCATACTCAGCAACATATCACGATGCTTGAAGATAGACTATAGACAAATGATGATCCGGGGACACTGATACAGACAAGTCATTATTATTGTGTCTGTAAACATGTCATCCGTATGCCACAGATGAATCTGTTAGGCTTATCGCTGGTTGTGGGCACGTACCACCAAAAAAAATGTGGCGATAATAGGCAGACTACATGGACAGAGGAAGGATAAACCGTTTTGCTGGGGTGCCTAAGTGTCATGCCATCCGGAGAGAGCATGATGGCCTAGATACTGCCAGGTTGCCTAAGACTAGACAGGAGAAGTCGAGATGCAGAGATCAGGTTTGAACCATGGACCTGCCGGCCAGTAAGTCGGCGCAGTAACCAATAGGCCATCTCGCCCCGACGAAGAGAGAACAAGATGTCTGGGGTATGCAGAGATAGGTTTGAACCATGGACCTGCCGGCCAGTAAGTCGGCGCAGTAACCAATAGGCCATCTCGCCCCGACGAAGAGAGAACAAGATGTCTGGGGTTACGTACACTCATGACTATGTTGTAATCCCGGAAGCGACTCGATCTATTCAAGAACTATGCGTTACAAATCGCAACCACATCGTCCACGTGTGACATGCCAAATGAAATGAACATGTCAGCGGAACAGAAAGTGGGGATAACATCCACACAGAACCCCCGGATGGTTTCATGCCACCAGTCGTCATTGTTCGACTAATAACGTTACAGAGCAATTCATTAAACTAGAAGGCTACCACGGCATCAAGACAACCTTCTGTGGATAACGGCTGCAAAGAAAGTGAATCTTTACCAGATAGGGACATGATGCCTACATGATGAACACACGCACAATACATCAAACCAAGTAGTCTTCGAAAAATCAATGCCAAACTTGTCTATACTTCCTAGAGGCCAATCGCTCGATAAGCGGCCGATAGCCACACACGATCCACGAAAGCAACAGCAACGTATTATTCACAGGTTCCAATGAGATCAACTTACAAACAATCGGAGGGTTTTAGAAAATGTGAACCATCTAGGCTGAAAACCAAGCTTTAACAAACCATCAAAAGCTAAAGAACCGAGTACGAAGTGAACAAACAGACTGACTTACATTATCTTTCGGTGGGTCCTCATAAGTACTGCTCTCTATTGAGAATGCTACAAAGCAGAGAATTGCGCCGACCCAAAGTAGGAGCGAAAAGCCACCAAACAGTTGTTTGCAGAACTTTACCCATTCAGGGGTTGTCTTCGGAGGAGTTAGTGCATTTGGTCCATCACGCTCAAGTCTCAGTCTTAACAATTATCCCTACCATACATGGAATCTGCTTACTTGGCCTGATCCCCAGTTAAACCATTCACCGGATCGGTGGCAAGCCGCATATATAGTTCCTCCAAGGAGATACGATGTTCATCCATGTCCAATTCCTGCTTGAGATCAGCCAAATCATCTTCTTTAAGGTTCTTTTTTGTCTTCTTTCTAGATGTGGCAACCCGGTAATTGTCACCGCGCTAGATTAAATTAGAAGATAGGTAGGAAACAAATTGGACGCGATTAAAGCTGGAGTGACGGCACGGCAAGAAATTCAACTCAAATGATTCAAAAAGTAAATAAAAATCACGTACAGCCTTAGAGCCACCCATATTGTCCGGATAATAACGCCGACACTGACAGAGAACAACCGCGGCGCTGTTATGCTGTATGGAGCCTATGAGTGCACAAGCATTAACATTTGATACGGTTAAACACTGTTTAGTTCACAAAAATCATGGTCTTCACAGGCATCCAGCGGACCTGATATAGCACTATTTCTCCAATCAGGTCGATCCCGAAAAACCGTCATTTTGCGTAAGATAGCGAGAAACGTGAAACACGCACTGTGAGTGTGGACCCGAAGACATCACGAGGACAGGTGCCAAAAAGGATTTGGGCATCTGGATCTCTTCAAGCATGCCCGCACAGCACCATGCGAAATCGTCCCAAAAGACATTCGCCGTTCTTAGAATGATTCTATACTATTCTATACTACATGGGGCTTACGTCGGACAGCTTTTTGGACTCGTCGTCCAAGTTGTCTAATCAGGACGCAAGAAGGATGTGACCCTCATAAAGCGTGTCCAGCGAACTGCTACGAAAATGGTTTGTCGTCCAAGTTGTCTAATCAGGGCGCAAGAAGGACGTGACCCTCATAAAGCGTGTCTAGCGAACTGCTACGAAAATGGCTGCCAGTCCTAAATCCATCAAATGTGAAACACGTTATGTGGTGCTTCAACTTTTCCCCTGGAGTATCGTAACCTACGAGAGACAAAATCCTCACTTATTCCCTGCGTGAACATGGTATGGCCAATAGGTTTTCATTGTTGACCGACTATCATACAGCTGTAGATGGTAAGAAAAGTTTCAAGCCCAGAAAGTGTATTTTTATTAGGCCCCAAATTTTCTTCGTCTTGGCTAGTTGTTGCGCAGAATAATTTTACTACGATGATTGTCCACGCCCCATCTAGAACCCCGTTCAAATTTTGGCTAGTTGTTGCGCAGAGTAATTTTACTACGATGATTGTCCACGCACTATTAGACACCTTTTCGGCGAGTTCTCGCCCAGGCAAGCTCAGCACCCAGTGCTGAGATATTAAAGAGTGTTTTTAGGCTCGTTTTCACTTACGCCTTCAGCTAAGTGAATTTGCTGAAAGTGAAGAACGAAACCGACCAAAGAAACTTTAGTGAAAGCCCCGAATCCGTGTATAAATCCGTGAATCCATGATAAAACAATGGTGCATTTGGTGAAGTAAATTGTAATTTATTGTGACTCTTCCAGAAGAACATCCTTATACGCCAACGGAAGCCATAATCTTACATCATCTAATCCCTTCTGGATGTGAAGGACGACTACTTTTTGTAAAATATAGAGGATAAAAACTCGAAAAGCAGATATAGTCCTAAAGTGGTCGAAAAGTCACTTTTTGCTTAAATAGATGCGCGTCGTGTACGCTTTGCTCGTATCTTTCGGAAGTTGTTCCAGCTTCACTTTGCAGTTTGATTATGCGTTGTCACTGGAAGCAGCAACTGATGGATATGGAACTTTGGATACGGGTTTTTCGAACGATTGAACGACAGTCCAGAATGCGAGGTACCTTTTCCCCGCCTAGAACGTTTATCCATTTGTGGTCATCTCTTTCCTTCTGTTCCACACCCACATACGTGCCATGCTATTTTATGACTATTGTAATCGAGAGCCTTCGTCCGAAGGGAAAAGGCTCGTGTACGTGTTCCGTTTCCAGCTGGAGAAAAGGGAGACCGTCAATCTGTCGCCTTGGCCACAAACTGAAATTGTGCCATGATACCCCCCGTCAACTGTGAGATAAGAGGAATAAGGTCATGGAGACCAAACCATTCTACGAATTATGGAGTTTATCCCGTATCACTACGTCTATTTCCCGTTTGACTTAAGCAAACGTAGGCTCCTCAACCATGTGGGTAGGTAGGTTATCCCCTGTTTGATGGTAAAAAGGGCTGATTGTCTTCGTATCCGTTGTATCTCCAGGCATAGTGGTGTCTCCTGCGACAGCATAGTGCCCTGCGTACAAAGAGTGGGTCCAAAAGTGTGCGTTGATACCCTGATCTTTACGTTTCTAGAACGAAACGGCCATTGATGCATGGAGTTTCTTATAACTCAGGAATCATTTGCTTGTCTTGCTGTATTTTGTAGCTCGCAGTGCTCATCATTGGCAGATGAAAAGCAGCCCAGTGGTCAACATGCCCGTGGTAACCGTATGAAAGCGGTCAGTATTCGTGGCAGGATGTCCATCGTCAAAACCGTGGATGGATGTGGGTGGAAGGTGACTGGTATCCCCATGTCGGTAACAGACACGGTGACTCATTGTCTCAAAATCGCGGTCGATATCCCCTGTGACATACCACGCAATCATGTATCAAGTTGTGGTTCAAAAGTGGCACACCTAAAGAAGTTGGCACTTAGCACCAATAACTGTGAATTTCCGGTGTTTCTACACCTCATAACACGACTAAGAGTTGGTCATTCAAAGAACCAGTGACTATACAGCCGCGCAACACGGTTTCTGTGATGCAGGGTTAATTTCGCCATATCTTGTACAAGTGGAAACTTAACCGCACTACCGTTTAGCAGGTGTGAGATTCGCTGACTAAACTCCGTGGGTTCCAAATTCTGAGTTCCGTGAAATGAGCACCGCTGGTGGTTCACAATCATGTTGGAACGGCTGTACAGTGCTCCTCGTCCATCACCAAGGACTAGGTTCAGTGAAAGCTGAAGGTAAGAAAATGTTTCCACACCACCGGTACCGGTGTTTATTTGTGTGCTCGATAAAGGCGGAAAAAATCCATGTCCATTGCAATTTTTTCCTTCATTCATTCCACCACAGTTCAGTGAAAGCTGAAGGTAACAAAATGTTTCCACACCACCGGTACTGGTGTTTATTTGTGTACTCGATAAAGGCGGAAAAAATCCATATCCAGTGCAATTTTTTCCTTCATTCATTCCACCACTATACTCTCGAAGTATCCGATGCCTTTTGGTTTGTACCTTTTTGGTGATGCGGAGAATACCTGAAATCAAACGGTTAAGAATCAACGAAACGAAAGTTCATCAATTGGGGACATTTCAACTACATAACCACTCGCTATCCCAAATGATCTCAGGAATATATCAGTTAAATAACTTCCACCAGAGTTCACTATTTGTTGCACGCCACATAGACGTTTGGAAACATTGAAATAGCTCCAAGTGTTCATTCGCCTTGGATAACACCAAGTGCCACCAACACACGGGCCGTCGTTTTAAATAGAAATATTCACGTTATTAGCAACTATTCAAGCTAATTCAGCTCAATCCGTTAAAATACTGGTCGTTAAAGGCATACAACACATTTCAACATTCGTTTCTTTTCCAACGCTTTTGTATACTCATCAAAAAGGAAGCCGAAGAGGTTTTGACAGCATATGAACATTTCATTCTCAGTTCATCCGCCATTTGCACTTTTCGCTCTCCGTGCGAATATGTCTAAGTCGTTACACAAAGACGAAATTGCGGTTCCATGATTTATATGACCTCCATCGCTTCTTTATCCGGTCATCTTAAGTCAATCCTCAGCCCATCAATTGTGTGGAGTCATAAGGTAGCTCAAGGAAATGAAAAATTCGGAAGCCGAGAAAACTAACCTAACAGACTGATGGCCTAGGCGTTGAAGATAATAATAATGTTTATTACCAACTTGCGGACTACAACCAGGTAAATTAAAGCATTAAACTCCTTGAGGGTAATGGTTAATTGCTTCAGGTGCTACAACAGGTCAAACGGAAACGATCAAAGTGCCGATGTGCTGAATTGAAAATGAGCAGAGATATAACAATGTAGGTGGGATACCAGAATGGGCCGCCTGGCCTACAGGTCCCACACACTAAGGAATGAACTGAGAGGTTTTCCAACTGCAGTGTCGGAATGGTGCTTGGTTTCCTGGAGTTCTGTGTTGCCGGCTGCGTTGCATGAGGTGTGTTCGCCCTCACTCCACAGGTGTCAGGAAGAATGTCAAACAGAATGTTGATGTGAGATGTTGGTGGCTCCAGGAGATGGCGCGGACGCAGTTCATTCTTGTGTCGCGCCAATATGTCTTGATCAACCGATGCATCTTACAATAACTTCTAGCGTTTTCATAAAACGTACTTTGATCCAGCGTTCGTGCCTTGATCAATAGTCCTGCGCAAAAACGGTAGAACGCATGTCAAATTGGGATGCAGTTGTGTTCATGCTGAGCCAGAAACGAGCTGTAGGTGTCGGGGACATAGCCGAATTGATAATTCACACTTTTCGGCCCATGAGCGCTTCATCAGGTAATTTCTGATCTTCTGAAGAGTCACTGGGAGCGGTCTGATGGACGGGAAGAAATCTCTGGAGGACTTCTTCGAGTGTCCGATTCTTCTGAGTTTTGGCGACTGAGGGCAGGCGCGGTAAGTTCGAAAGCGGTTTCGTTTTTCTCTCCTGCAAATGTGTGAAAGAATTTTTTCGTTTTTCAATCTATTTACAGGATACACATGAGTAATTGTTGAATTTTATTACTCTAACAAAACATCTGAGAGATAACCCTTGATATTTTGCGCAAACTTCCTATTTTACATCTAGTCCTAAACATGACATCAATTTATACCGATTACCCTCTGCAGCCATTGATAGACTACAACAGATGTGAGCGAAATGGCTGCCCGTCGACCGTCAAACGCGGCATGCAACGCCACACCTG
>NW_008751814.1:745715-747426 GCF_000715545.1 Opisthorchis viverrini
GTGGCACTTCAAATGCGCGGGTTTACAGAACGACCAGAAAAGCCGACTAGCCAACCCTCCTGACTCGTTTTTCTGCGCCAGCTGCCTCTAGGTTTAGGGTGCAATGCATACCGCAGCCAAGAGGAGAGCCCCCAAAACGGTACCCAATCCCCACTGCAGATTCGGAAAGACGGATGTCAGTGTTCCGCTTTGATTGGGATACTCGACGAGGAATTGGAGCGTCTTTCAAAGGCACTGGAGGAATCAGGCACTAAGAACGCAGCGACTTGGACGAAAGTTGACAAGGAACTTTCTTCGCTGAACGAGTACCTCGCTATATCCATAGCGGGCCCTCTGGCTGCGGAGAAAATAATAAAACTCTCTGACGCGGTTATAAAGACCACCACAGCATCTTTAGTGAACAGGCGTCTAAGGGAAAGCAGATTGATAATCTGGGGGGTCATTCTCCGGAAAAGTAACGCCAGCGAAGCTGGCACGATCAATCCTTAGCAATGTCTTCACCAAGCCTGACCCATCGCTCCACGCAGAATGGTTACGCCAGAAGAGAAGCAAGCGAATTCTTGGGCTCCTTGTCACCCTTTCTTCCCCATCTGACGTACGAAAGATCGTGGAGCGGGCTGGCAGCATTCAGAAGGCTAACCCAATGATCAAGCCTCCATCTGAGGATCGCCCTCTAGACGCGCGGAAGTTTGGTCACAACAGGTCAGGGGTGGAGAAACGAAACAGGCTTCCGCTGAGCACCAATTCAGCTGACCACAAACTAACGACCAAGCCGATTGTGGTCATATCCCGTTGTGTTCCGCAGGCCGACGAAACCAGCTGCGTCTCCGGACAGTGGTTTTTATTCGACCACCACAGTCCTCTCGCCCACCAAAGACAGTGATGCACTGGAAGAGGCAAACCTCACGAACAATCAGCGCCCAATGTACGTGGGGCTATCAATGCTTATCTTCGTAACAGACAACACAGCCGCAGCCATGCACTCCTCAGCAAAGCCACAACCGCTGAACTGTACTGAGTCAGATGTGCAGGGACAAGCGGTGAAGCCAATCTTCAGCTCCACTCCGCCAAAAGGGGCAGCTTGCTTCTGGACACAACCGTCGCCCAGGCCTCTGACAACATAAGCCATAAACATGACTACAGCCATCCGGAAAATCCCTCGTACATATAGTTGCCCACTCTGATCGCCGGCGGATCGGGTGTCCACACAAACACGAAAGAAGAGCGACTGCATCCACGAGTATTAAAATTCCAGTCCCACCGTCTCACTGACAAATGCCATTTCACTTCTCCTCCGCGACTTGCCTCTACCAGCCTTTGTATGCTGTTTGACTGTTCGAATTGACTGAACTGTCTTTACTGGCCTTACTTGCCCCCACCAAAAATGGTAGCTGGAGTATTTATTAATGCACAAACAGCACTTATGATTGCCTGGATGGTTTTCCACCTATCAAATCTGGTAGCATGCACGAGGGAAGAAAACCTCGCGTGGTGGACGGGTACGCCCTGCAGGGAGAATCACCCTGTTACGTTGCACCATGGTGCGTTCGTATACCCGCTACTCCTCCAGTAGCACGGGTGCATTGCCCATCGCCTGTGGTTGTGAGTCTGGCCTTTAAGTTCAGGAAATGAAAAAAGTACTGTTGACTTCTGTTTGTTGCTGGTGTTGGGCTTGCCTCGGTTGAGTTATGCATCTGGCAATGCCATAAAC
>NW_008751814.1:747659-794737 GCF_000715545.1 Opisthorchis viverrini
ATCTACTCACCGCTCCCAGTGATAGACACTGACTAGTGGTAGATACCTGCTATGCACCATCTACAGATTAGAGCTGACAGCAGTGCTTCGAAGACTAGTGACTATTTCCCTTGCACACACCTACTCTCTCGGTATGACCCAAATCATGTAATAGAGACCAGATCAATCAGCTATTTTAAGAGTCCACTCCCGCCAGCCTTTATGCATCTGCTTCTCATACCACAACTCTACGCGCTTTTATCGGCCTTTGCTAGACCCCTTGCAATGTAATATCCTATGTTAGCAAACTCAACCCTTGGTCGCTAGCCTCCTAAGTACAAATTTATCTGTTTCCTACTCCATATAATCACTTGCCATCACCCTAATTGCAGCAGGAGTCAAGTTTTTCCCCCGTGTTTATTAATGCATATTATCCCATTTTATATCCCCACAAATTCACCATGTTTTGCGAATGTCCTCCCATCCCATCATCTTTCCAAGCTTTGAACTTCGGAAGTACCCGTTTTGGACGACCTGGTTAGCTGATACCCACTCCCCCTGGCCTATGATCTACAACTCCGGAATCACCAAGCGGACCAAGAAAACCTACAATCCCATATTGGTTCCGTTCCAGCTTGATCCCTCGACCAGGCTGAAATTAATACCGCTGCTCAATAAACTGCACACCCCCAGCTGAATGCTCTCAAATGCGACGTCCATCAAGGGGCTGTCCAAAAACTGATGCATGTCAGGCCAATGATGGCACGGCACTGCCATACTCAGTTTGACAGCACACCCGCAAATGTTCCATTCCTCCTCCCAAACGAGCCCACTTGCCTGTGCGATTCATTGACCCCAACCACCACCACGACATTCATTCTAACCTGTTGAAATTCTCGTTAGAATCCACCTACCTTTGTGCCCTCATCCAACCTAACCCCAGCACTTAACTTTCCTACAACAGTGCAACCAGTGAGTTTGCTTGTTCTCAGATTGCACCATATTTTTTAGAATAGACTTGCCATGTTCTCCCAATTCGAATTATCGCATCTCCACCTCCACTTTATCTCGTTGTGAGTCCGGCCATTTACCCAACCGCCCAAGGTCACTCGTGGCCAGCGGTGGTTTTCCAGTTTTAGTTCCGACTGAGTCTTTGAATTAGTCTGACCTCATGCCTATTGTTTCCTACAAGGTGCGAAGGAAACCTGTTATCATTATTTCATCGAAAACTCGTTCTGTTCATAACGTTGTCCACATTTCGCGGAATCCCCACTAGCCGCAAATCCCCCAGTCACATACCCTACTCTGACTGTAAACGCATGATCATGCCCGAAGGTATGCCACCCACAAATTGGGAAATAAACATTATTATTATCATTATTATTATTAGGCCACATAAAATTCGCGAGATTAGAAAAATAATCGCTGACCTCAATGTGCAGTCCTCCGCGAAAACGAGCCTCTTGGGAGACCCACCAAAATCATTAGTTCTAGGTTCCGCCACCCAGCGCCCAGGGGCCCGACGTGGTCCATCCAAGGATCCTGAAAGAAACGTCCTTCACACTGGCAATTCATCTACACCTGGCGTTTCGTCGGTCGCTTGACGAAGGCCGCCTTTCTCTCTGCTTGGAAGGAAGCAATTGTCACGCCAATTCGCAGAACTGTTGACCGACTGTCGCCTGGCAGCTACAAGCCAATAGGCCTTACTAGCCTGTCGTACAAAGTGATGGAACGCATTCTGAAGCGACCTATCCTAGATCACCTTACTTCCAGCAACCTGATATCTCTAGCTCAACACGGATTTCTCCTACACCGCTCCTGCGTGACAAACATGCTCGTGTTTATGGAAAGCTTAACCCATGCCAAGGACGAAGGAGTCATATCGGATGCCATATTTTTCGACTTCTCAAAACCACTTCTCAGAAGCGTCTCACACGTCCCGCTGCTCCCCAAACTCGAGTCTTACGGGATTCAAGGAAAAATCCTTCGCTGGGTCAAGGCGTTCCTATCAGACAGATCATTCCGAGTGAGAATAGGCCGGTCTCCATTGGAGTTCCTCAAGGCTCCGTCCTGGGACTAGTGCTGTTTCTGATCTACGTCAACGACCTCCCAGATGTTCTTGCAAGTCCATGTCTACTTTTTGCGGACGACTTAAAATCCTGGATTTACAATGCCAGTGCCCTTCAAATGGGTGTAGACGCTGCCAAGCAGTGGTCGTTGGACGGGCACCTTCCTCTGAATGACGTAAAGTGCGTCCATGCCGTTTGGAGGAGACTCAGGGAATGCCTTTGTTATGCGTGGTGAGAAAGGACCAGAAAACATCATGAGGATAGATGTCAAAGAGGATTTGGCATCTGGGTCTCCTCAAAACTGCCCTTCTCACTGCACCGTGAGAAATCGGCCTAAAATGCAGTAGCCAATTCACGGATGATCCGACGCACCTTCTCCCGTCTTACTCGCATGGACTTCCAAATACTCCATGGGACCTGCGTCAGACCGCTCCTGGAATACGCCAACCAAGTTGCGTACTCAGGACGCACGAAAGACGTAACCCTCATTGAGCGTGACCAGCGAGTCGCCACGAGAATGGTTGCCAGCCCCAAATCCGTGGACTATGAAATGCGTCTCGCGATACCCGATCTCTTTCTCCTGGAGTACCGTCGCCTCCGGGGGAACCTAATTCTTACTTATGCCCTGTTTGAACAAAGCTTGGGCAACAGTTTTTTTACCGTTGACCCAGCAAACACACGGCGGAGACATAGTAGGAAAATTTTCAAGCTCATAGCACACACATTCATTAGACAAAATGTTTTCTCATTTCGGGTAGTAGGTGCGTGGAATGACCTTCCTCCGACGGTTGTTCATGCTCCTTCTAGAACCCAGTTTAAAGCAATATTAGACACTTATTCATGCGAATCCTCGCGCTAGAGAGCGTACTGCTTCCCGCTGAGAACATAAAGAGCAGTGCTTCACCCTTTTTTCACTTGTGCCTTTCAGGCGAATGACAGCCACTGTCCGACAAGAAAAAAAGTGACCCGGGAAACTTGGGCAAAAGGCTCGATCCTGCATATCAATCCGTGGAATCCGTGAAATCTGTGATCGGCGCCCGTTTGAATATATCAACAAGGCCGGTTGACCGTGAATGGCGTGGTTGCGAGTGGACGTGTGTGACGGCGTTCCTTCGACGAAACTCTTGGAAGCTGCTGGGAGTGAACTGTGATCCACTGTCCGACACTGAAGTCCCTAGCAAGCCGTCCTGGCTGAAGAGCTGACGGAGTTCGTATGGTGTTTGTTGTCGTTGGCGGGACGACAGGCACAACTTCTGGATACTTGGAGAAGCCGTCGACCAAGCTGAGGTATGTTGTCTCATTGAAAGGGCAGGCGTAGTCTTGGCGGGACGACACAACTTCTGGATACTTGGAGAAGCCGTCGACCAAGCTGAGGTATGTTGTCTCATTGAAAGGGCAGGCGTAGTCGACATACACTCGGAACCCGGAGCGTTCGGGTTGAGGCCAGACAGGGGGAGCAAGTCCCACGTTTTCCGTCTACATATGGACACTTCCAACAGTCTATGAAATCGTCTAGGTTGTCGCGATTCGCGTGTGGCCAGTAGGCGTAACAACGGGTGATTTACCTCATCCGGTTTATCCCAGTATACCGTGAATGAAACTGCTTCAGAACCTGATGGCGTAAGGAGTGTGGCACACCACACTTTCCCCAAACATGAGATAGTTGACAATGGTAAACAAGGAACCCTGCCGATGGAAAAGGGTTCGAGATCACCGCGCGGGTGTTTTGTCAGCCAACATGTCCTGAGAAAATGGATCGCTTTTTGTAGCGCCGAATCAGCCATTTTCACACGGGATATTTGCAACAGTCACCGGTAATGCACGGAGTGTTTGGAGTAGCTGGTGGCCGGCGTGGTCATCAGTGGATAATGCCGCGATGACGAAGTCTTCTTGCGCGGTATGGTTGCCAATAAGTCATGACAGTGCGTCCGTTTGGCAAAAGCTTTCAGTACGTCGATATTGGGCTTGGAGGTCGTAACCGAGCAGGATCAGCGCGAAGCATTTCAGCCGATCTGCGGAATGAAATGGTATATCAGATTTCGAGCCAAAAATTGGCAGCAAATGTTTGTGATCAGTTAGTAAATCGCCGGCAATATATCATTCTATGGACGGCAAAGAATAACGTCAGTGCCCCTTTCTCAATTAGACCATAGTGTTCTGCTGTGATAAACGACCTGGATACAATCATGATCTCTCTCATTTCCGTCAGGAATAACATGGGGGTGACAATAGCGACATTATATGTGGAAGCATAGGATGCCACGACACTTGGCAGCTTGGGATCATTATGCTTCATCCCGGACCTAAGCATGGACATGAGCTTGCAGAAAACTGCTTCACATTCTGCTGACCAGACCCTTTCTTAGGAGGCGATTGAGCGGCGATCGGACACTGTGCAGTACAGGCAGAAATGCTGAATAATGACTGATGAGATTCAAGAAGAAGTGAAGTGTGGTAAAACCCTTTGGTGCCACCATCTGTTGGAGAACCCATATGGTCTTGGGAGCAGGGTGTCGACCAGAGGAATCGCAGATGAACACGAGATACTTAACGGCCGTCATGAAGAGCCGACAATTTTCAGGATGGAGACTAAGGTCACTGTGTTGGATACGTTGAAGCACTTTGTCGATTCGCGCGCGCTGGGGAGCCAGCGACAATCAACAAATCATCCAGGTATGTGGCCACACCGATAATGCCAGTGAGGATAGTTTCCATCAACCACTGTAAGATCTTAGGGGCCGTCTTAACACCAAATGATTGACGTTTGCATTCGTGTGTGTATTGATGGTCAGTAGGGACCAGGGGTACGTCGCATCTTCGATCTGAAAATATGCATAAGCAAGGTCAAGTTTGGCGGAACCACTGCTGCAGTTCATGACGGTGAATAAATAATCAGGCACAAGCAGTGGGTGGTGGTACTGTTTGAGATCAGCATTGGGGGCTGTTAAGAAGTCGGCACGAATGCGTATTGAACCATTTGGTTTCCTCAAAACAACGATTGGTACTGCCCGTATGGAGTAAGCTATCGAAGAAAGGGCACCTTGCTGCTGGAGACGCTGGAGTTCTGCATCGACCTGTGAAAAGGATGGTACGAGATTGGCCTCTTAGGTAGGGTCCGGTCGAAGTCGGAAGATTGCTTGTGTGGTTGAACAGCGACCAAGGTCTGGCTCGAAAAATTTAGCGAATAGCCCAATGATATCACCGGACTGATCTGGAACAGCAACACGAGAAACGATCACATTGCATATGGAACTGATTGAGAAATTGGCCGAATTAAGACAGCCCAACCAGTTAAGTCTTGGAAGACTATTTGGCAGTGGTCACATAACACGCCCCAGTGAATGGTATTCCCTTGAACGAGAAGCAGCATTCCTATTCTCTACGAAGCGGAAACTCACCACCACATGCAGTGATAGCAGTTCTGGAGGACAGGAGGGCTATCAGTCGTGCTCCAACTCCGATATCATAGTGATGTCCAAAATAGTTTCAAACTGCATCCGGACTGGAAGACCATTGACCACGACAGTGGAGCATTCCCGGAGAGATTGGGCATAAACTTGAAACGTTGCCAGCAGACCCAAGGCGGAGCCCACTGGCTTGGAATGCCTGAGGCGTGGTTGCTACTTGGAGACGCCATGGGATGCACTCGATGAGCGTACACGATATTATACGTCTTTGTGACCAAAGGTCTTGCACCGACGGCAACGAGGCTGCTTTAACGGCCTTGTCTGACGAAGTGCCAGCACGGGAAAGGACAGTCTGACAACTAGAGTGGATGGTTCCAGGACGCGACGGACCAACGAAGGACGGGCCAGAGATTCCAGAATTAGAGGGTTTTGAGGCCGGGCAAACCGTATAAACTTCGAAACCACCTTGGTCCCAAGGTTGGGCCAAAGTGGCGTCGTTTTCTTGGTCGGTCAACCATTGGCACTCGTCAGCAATGATTTTGAGCACCAAAGAAGGGTCTTGTTCAAGTCGGTTGAGCGGATGCGTCCGTATGTTTGCTAAATTGGGAGACTGGAAGCTGCGTATGAAAATGGGGGATTTGAACTTTTCACTGGTGAGGGATTTCAATTTGAAGCGTTCGCATTTACGAATAACAACGCCAACGTGAGTCGAAAAGTCCTGACTTGTTCATAGCCAAATTTAGACAGCGGTACCCCCAAAAGTGGGCATCATAGTTGAAATACTTTTCGCGTGGATTCTGCGCTAGGATCAAGTTGCTGCACTTGTCCAGCTCTACCGGGCCGACGAAAAGATCGACTCGGAATAGGTCCTCGAAACGGCGGAACCATGTCTCGAACGTGATGTTAGCGTCTATGTCACAGTTAAACTCCACTATGCTATTCGCATTTGCGTCACCCCGTTGACTGGGTGCCGGATCGGACGCAGCGCTACTAAGCCATGTAAGCATTACGATGAGCTTAGGCTATTGCCCGAGCAGAGCCCCTGCTCTCGTGTGAGCAATTACTACTAGACCGAAACACCTCGTCGCCAAATGTTGTGTCGGACGCTGGTACAACGAACGGCTGTACACAACTTTAGACCAAGCGCACGAATCCTCATCTGTGATGCGAGCCCAATCGCTCCTAGCGCAGAGAGGCAAGAGGGCTAGACCTTCAGAGAAGGTCTTTCACTGCCTCGACCAAAGGCAAACTGATGGAAGACCGTCGTATATATATATATATATATATGGGGCGACCTTGGGGAGCAATAAATCAGTTAGCGCACATAAAGCCTAATTCGCCAAAAGGAAGGAGGCGCGGTTTTTCGTATTGAGGTGCAACATGACGGAAAAAGCACAGAATTAAAAAATTAAAAAATTAAAAATAAGTTGGTGATAACTCGATAAAACCGTTTTGGCGGGTACTAACATCCCCCTCCATATTAAAATCGAAGAAGAATCCTGAGAGTTACTGACCATACACACACCGCGGTCCATTTCAGTATCCTTGACAGCCACTTGGCGTCAAAACAGTGCCAGGCATATACAAAAATAAGTTGGTGATAACTCGATAAAACCGTTTTGGCGGGTACTAACATCCCCCTCCATATTAAAATCGAAGAAGAATCCTGAGAGTTACTGACCATACACATTTCAGTATCCTTGACTGCCACTTGGCGTCAAAACAGTTCCAGGCATATATCAACAGATCGACAGGATGCTGAAGAATGCTCCCGATGTTGCTGCCTATTCGGACGATCTGATCGTCACGAATTCCAACCCCGAAGCTTTGGTGCAGCGTTTTGATCACGTGCTAGGTCGTATTCAAGTGCATAGCTTCAGAGTGTGCATAGAAAAATGCACCTTGTTCATGCGGCCGATAAAGTACCTCAGTTTTATTATCGACGAACATGTAAACCGATCGGACCCAGAGAAAACATATGCTATCAAACGTATGTCAGCACCCGAAGACGTGACGTCACTTGGGTCCTTCCTCGGTCTCGTCAGTCACCACAGTCCGTTTCCGCCTGCCGTACATCGCCCCCGAGCTTCACACCAAAGGCCATAAGTGGGCATGGTGAGAAGAATGGCAACGCGCCTTTGGCTCTGTCGAATATGTGATGAGTTCCGATTTGTTATTCACCCACTTCGTTGCATCACTGTGAATCGTTGTGGCGTCGAATGCCTCGAACTATGGAATGTGCGTGGTGATTACTAATGTATTTTCTGACAGCCATTGCTCACGCGGCCAGATCCCTGATATCAGCTGAGTGTAGCAAAGGGTGGACAGAAACTCAAGCGTGGGAGGTGGTGTTTGAGGACAAAACATTTGATAAAATGCTCTACGGCCATCGGTTCACCCTACCGACCGATCACAATCTATTCCTTGGTGTGTTCGCCTCGAAAATGGGGATCCTGGAATATACCACCACATGCCTCCAGCGATGGGTCATTCTTCTTCTAGGTTATGACCTCATGATCAAATACCAGTCCACCGCCAGCTTCGGAAAAGATGACGCACTGTCACGATCGACTGATTCAAGCAGACTGGAACAAGGGGGTAATGTAGTTGCGATAATTGCCTTGTAACCGGAGATTAACCGTGTAGTATCCGGAGCGGTTTGCGTTCGCCTGGTGACTGCCTAGATGGTTCGCCAGTCTACCAACCAGTATACGGTTCTGCAACAGGTGATCAAGTACCACTGCAATCATTGGCTGCGTACCTCCCCAAATAATGAAATGGAACTTGGCTTCATCCGGCGTGACGCAGTATCATTCGCCGACGGATACCTTTTATTTTGAAAACTCGTTATCATCCCAAAGACGTCAGTCAGCCTTCCTTGATCAGTTTCTCAAACGGCACCCGGGGACAAATAGGACGAGTGCATTTACTCGGGGCTACGTATGCCGGCCTTTGATGGACTCCAAGATTGACCAAGTTTCCAAATCTTGATTGTGGTGTTTTGAAGCATCCAATTTAACCGTGAAAACCTTTCTATAGGCATGGCCGCAACCGACCAAACCCTGGTCTCGTCTTCGCATCGACAATGCACATCCAGTGAGTGGCTAACGCTCTTCGGTCTCGATCGATCGTGGCCGCAACCGACCAAACCCTGGTCTCGTATTCGCATCGACAATGCAGATCCAGTGAGTGGCCAACGCTTTTCGGTCTTGATCGATCGCCACAGCAAATTGCCGCAATTTTTTCCAGTGAACAGTCCCGCTAAGGCCGCTACACCCTTGGAAATCCGACAATTGTTCAATCGCTGTGGAACTCCAGAGCCCGTCGTCCCCGACAACGGGAGTTGGTTCACATCATCGGCGTTCGCAGATTTTCGACCGAAGTATGGCACAACTCGTGTTCGCTCGCCACCTTTCCATCCATGGTCAAATAACGAGGCAGAGCGCCTAGTTGGCACTCTGAGACGAGCACTTCAGAAGTCCAGAGAGGAAGGACCAGCGGAAGAGACTTTGGAAAGGTTCCCGCTGGCATATTGCTTGACATTAAACTCCAGCTCACCGGATGGAGTGCCACCAACAAAGGCACTGCCTCGTAAGAAGCTTTCAACACCACACGACACTAGCCGGCCACAAAAAGGGGGTTCGGCACGGCCAGAGGGTCGGGTCAACCGGTAGCATGAAGTAACCGCGTGCTCACCTTGATAAGGCCAAGAAGCGTTGGTCCCTGGCTATACTGGCAGACACCCTACATGATACAAGAACATATCCTTCATCAAATCGACAAGTTGGCCGGATTCAAGTTTGCCCAGCTAGGTGGATCTGGCACACAAACCAAATTCGGCCGGCAAATACGCTGATCCTGCACACAGTAACGAGTGACTTGAATCTTGAGATGCCTCTGGACGCCTTTGATCTCGGCTATATTCCAGTAAATCAACCCGCTGTTCCATCGGAGGTCCAGCCTGAGCACGCAGTACGACCGCGGCGCTGGACAGACAGGATCCGCAAACCAGTGAGGCCAATGAAAGTAACCCCCCGCCTTCGAAGCCACGTCAGCAAAATTCAGCGGGGAGGCGTTATACGAAATCCCACACCGATACCGCTTTATTCCTCGCAGGGCGTAACTACGCACTGCTTCTGCTGAGAGGCCGCTGTGATTGGCCGCTTGCCGGTTCGGTATCACGGCGAACTCTGAGTGGTCAAAAGCCTGGACCCAACAGCCAATTACGACCCAACATCGGCCGAATGCTGGTTGCCAATGGTGCATTCAGGGCGCGTCAGCAATTCTAGGTTGTCGCGCAATACACCTCATAAAGGACTCGCTGTACAAGTGGTTTTTACCTGGTACGGGACGTTATTATACGTTTTGCACCTTTGGTATTTGTTCTTGACGGGGACGCCAGCTTGGGTGGTTCAACCCGAGAACTAAGCTAGGGAAAATGCCGTTACTATAGGCGGCATTCATATTACAGTCAGAAACAGTTCAAATTTTCAAACGTAATTTGGATGAACATTTATCTGATCTATGCTTCTGTGAGGATATCTCCTCCGCTCTGGTCCCGAAAGTCAGCTATTCCACTAGCGGACCAAGGGCGTACATGGAATGATATTCGAATTTTTTTCTCGATGGAGTGTACACAGAATTTTTCTTTTGCTCCAAATATATATGATTCTATATGATGATTCTATGATTCTATAATCCCCGGTGACTTACGCGGACTCTACCTACATGTGATGGGAGTGTTGTTGACACAAATCACTGATACCTAAAGCGCCATTCAGAGACTGTATAACTGTGCAGTCGAAGATGAGGTATTTATCGTGCAGGTCCAATTTGTATGTGATGAACTAACGATAAACTGTTTCCGAGGTTGTGGTAATAGCATCAGCCCTGAATTGCTGTTCGAAGTTCTGTGCCCACCCAACGGTCCAAAAATTTTGCTGTGCTGGATGTCAAGGAGCCATTATATATGTTCCCTGGTGATTTCGCTGACGAGGCTTCCGAGGACTGGTCTAACTAATCAAGTAAAGCAGCTTGCGGACGTTTGCGGAAGTTTTTCATTTTCTTCGGCCTTTGGGTCCACCAAGCTTCTCGGTCTGCACGGACAGTCATTCTCACCTGGTGTCGGGTCGTATGTTGTGTTTGCGACCAGGAGGGATCTGTCGCGAGGCTTCCAGCAAAGGCGTGATGCTATCAGTGATTCAGTGTTTGGATGAGGCTGGTTGGTTTGTACCGCAAGCAAGTTTCGACCCTGAGTAACCCACTGGAAATGCTTTCCCATTGTCCGTTTGTGTTCGGCATCGGACCGGTCGGCAGGCATTCGACGAGCTGGTACCGATACTTTCCTTTGATTTATCGGTCCGGTAGCTTCTCAGTGGCTAAGCGAGGTATGTGTATTTTGCGTAGACCTGAAAAATGCAATGAAAAGCAGCAACGTACAAGTGCATGGTCGGAGTACACACTTGTGTTCCAGAAGGATTGGCAAGCAGCGATCGACCTAGTCACCTATAACTGACGGCGATGTGGTCCATCTGGATTCGGAGCTGGCACGTTGGTGGGCACCACGTCAAGCGATTTTCACTGTTCCGGAAATAAGTACTGCAAAGTAACAGTCTGTGATTAGCACACATCTGAACAGGTGATCTCTGTTGCCTGTGCCTCTTGTGTCCAGTTTAAAAGGACCGCCAAACCGGACCTCAGCAGCCTTTCGCCTACATGGCCTACCTACTTAGGCGTTCGTACCACCACCAACCACGATGTCTGACCTTTTAGTCCGTTGTAAAAGAGCACCTAAAGCACCATGGAAACTTTCTTTGGCAGATTCAGAGCCACATTCATCTGCGGAATAAGCGGACACAATAAACGGTGCGGTGGACCTCGCTTCCTCTGGATTCTCTAACAGATGCCGGACAAACCTCACAAAGGCGACTCTCAATGAGTACTCGATCAATGAGAGACGCTCCCGCTCGATCGTTCAATATAATACCCACCCCCGCTTACCCAGCTGCAATGGCCTCTGCACAACCAGAAGTGCACGGTCGGAATCTGGGGAAAGGCATTCAATTCGATCGCATTACTTGCGTCCTGTATCTTGGTTTCTGACGGACGGCATAAATCAGTACAGAGGAGGTCGGGCGTGCGAGCAAGAACCACCAGTTATCCTGCCTTTTTCGATGCGCGAAAATTGAAGGCGGTTAAGTAGACAGGCTTTCGGGTTGAAACAGAATTCAAATTGTTTAGGGTCGTCAGTGAACTTGGACGCACTGCAGCTTCAACTGAGTGTGGTGCACGGTTCAGTACTGATGCTGGGACCTGCGGGGAGAGTATTCAAATTGGTGTGATGTGGGGTAGAAGAGAGAGAAATTGAAAATGTAAGAAGAGGGGCATCAGCAATAGCATGTTTTCGCTTACCCGCCCTGGTGTATGCAGTCATCATCATCATCGACAGCATGACATCAGTGTTCAACACCGATGCTTCACTGCCGTGCAACCATGACTTATTTGAAAGCCTTATTGTAAAGAAGAGTAAAGGTGGACGGGGGAGGGACTTAGTGCTAGCTTATCACAATCATTCCTAGGTGCATATACCTCCAGACACTCACTCAAGCTATCTGGATAGAAACTGATAAGGAGAACGCCACTGGCATCGGTTGGCAGCCATGTCTTTTAGTGTCTCCAACCAGGCACAGTGAGGATCACGCGGTCCTCATCCTGAAAGACGAGGAGCACCGACAGCACCCAAGGGTCCCGTGATCTCCTCCATACTCCTCTGCCAAGTCGAGGGTTGGCCATCTCTCTGTTTACGCGACTCTGAGTTGGGCGTGGGAAATAGCACTCTCTTCGGCAAACGATGGTTCGGCATACGAAACATGTACCAACCAACGCAGCTTCTGGTGCTGGACAGATTCTTCAATGGAAGTACCCGTTGCACAACCGAAAACGCGCTTTCTAACTGCCTCGTTACGGATTCACCGACACCAACCCACACGAGCTATGGTTCTGAGACAACCAGTGTCGAACACCCGAAGACGTCTCAGGCCCGCTGCTCGGATAGGCCAAGTCTCACAGCCATACAACAAGACAGCCCGTACTGTAGCTTGATACACATGTCCCTTGAGCTTCAGGGATAAACCATTCTGACGCCATAAGTGTCTCAAGGCCCGAGCCTTGCAGATTCGTGCATTCACTTCATCTGTCACACAACACTCAGAACTAATGCAACTTCTAAAATACGTAAAACGCCCCACAACTTCCAGCACCTTTCCCTGGATTGTAAGTGGTGTGTTTAGTGACTGAACGTCCACGGGCATGACCTTACAGCAAGTAAGACGACCCGGCTGGTTACACCACGCGACGGCCGATCTGGCACGAGAGTACTGTTGTTTGTAAGTGTAATGGTTTTACGTGGGCTGGGATACTGCCGGGGCGCCCAGACCAAGACAGAAGGATGATTAGAGCCTTTGACTCAAAAGCTCAACCTCATGGCGAGGGTGTTGGGCGAGAAATGCTAGCGCATTACGATTTCGATCTAACAAGTCACCACACATGTTCTTATCCGCAACGTGTAGGGCCAGGAGACTGTGTCGGTCAGGCCTCTAACCTTTGTCCACTCTGGTATCGGAGACTGTGGATGTCGAACAGACACTACCCAGTACAACTGAATAGGTCACGGAGGCACACGAACGGCTAAACCAGTCTTTTCATGACGGAATTTAGTGTGGTGTCTAATCTGATGAAGCGCTTTTAACCCCTGGACTGAGTGCAATCTCCATAGATATTGCGAGACGTTGTACTCCCGTCGCCAGATATCTGAAGATGGCAACGTGAAGCACCTTAGTTCTTCCTAAGTAAGATTTTGCGCGTCTCGGAGACGCAACATTGGCACAGAGGGTAAGCAGCATTTCAGAAGGAGATACCCGTTACTTAATTTGGTTGGGGTTACGGACATTGAGAGGTCCAACGAAGATTGGATCTTGTGAGTTTGGCGACGGATTATTTCGGTTTATTTTACTGGACGACAATTTGAACACGGAAGAATGATTAAGGGACTGGTAGGGGGATTGACTTCGGAGAACCAGTTGCTGGATGAATGTTGCGACAGTCGAGTAGTTCGAGGTTTGTTAACAACAAAATCCACTTGGTAAATCAGAAGACGAGAGACACTAATAAAACCTGTGTTTTGAGGGTGTGAGGTTACAACAACTAGGTGCATCCTAATCAAGTTCAATACAATACCAAAAGTAGAAGGTTCAAACGAAAGACTTATCGTTCTGAGTGTGAATTGTAATAGTTACCCCGAGTTGGTTTGGGTGCGGGTAGTCGTTTTTCTTTTGGCAGATTCCCTGGTACACGACCCTGGTTGTCCGCAGTTTTCGGTGGTTGAGCCGGTCTGTGTTCCGCCGCGCGGGTAATGCGTGTGTGTGTACTTGATTGTGTTCTGTCCTTATATATAAGTCGTTGCAATGAGTGGGACATGAAAACAATGTGAAATCACCTGGTGTCGTTCAAAAGGTCATGGAACGGGAGTTGACATATTGTCGTATTCATGTCATGATTTTGACGCGTGATTGTGAGACGGACAAGATGGAATCGGCTAGTAGGTGCCGGTGTGAAATTGATTAGAGGAATAATTAAGCAGAAGGGTAAGCGTTACAAATACTCCCCCTTTGGTGAGGGATCATATAGGCGCTGTCATCAGTCCAGACAAGTCACGTCTTGTCTTGTGGTGCACGTTGTGGGATGTGGAACAAAACAAACCACGAGGGAGATAGTGGATGCGGATGCACTAATCAGATTGGACATTGTATGGAAGATGTGGTTTATATAGTCATGACAGTGGGTAGGAGTTGTGGTCGACGGTCCGCGGATGAGGATCTGCAAGAGCGAATTTTTCCTCCCGGTTGGCTCTACCTGGAAGGGTTTTTCATTCTTTACGTTCAGCTGTAGTACCCTCCCTGTGCCTAGTTGGAAGGGTTTTTTATTCTTTACGTTCAGCCGTAGTACCCTCCCTATGCCTAGTTGCCATACCACCCGAATGAAGCCCGAGGGCTGGGATACTGCCAGATTGCCCAAGCCTAGACAGGGGAAGTCGAGAGGCCTAGGTCGGGTTCAAACCACGGACCATGCGGCCAATAAACTCCCGCTCATACCACTTGGGCCATCTCGCGGTTTGCTTAAAGGCGACCCTATCTTGAGTCTTTCACTCAAATGTCAAACTCCCGCTCATACCACTTGGGCCATCTGGCGGTTTGCTTGAGTCTTTCACTCAGATGTTTGATGGACAATGAAGCGTGCATCCCAACAAAAACCCACGACTCAATCTTCTGGCCCGCTTGACCGCAACGGAGTGACCTAGCCCAAGGACGCAGAAACTAAGGCTCAGGTGTCGCTCCTAATACCACTGTGCATAGCATATGAGCTTGGAGCTGCATTGGGATCTTATTAGGTAGTTAGAACAAATTAGATAATTTGTGGCAAAACGGTCAACCTCTTGGTTATCAGAACATGCAGTTTCTAGGGCCGAAATTTTCTGACCCATCCTTTTTCGACGAAAGGTAGCATCGCTACTTCCATCGGTATAAACATGGTGGTCGCCTGGAGGCAGCGCCCTACTGTATTAGCGCTCCTATTGCCTGGGGCTGTACGAGATTACCTCCAGATCGCATTGAATCATGGTTAATCTTAGCTTGGAGGCTTGCTGCTCATCTAGCTGAATCATCTCTAAATCTCTTGGTGTGGTTGCACCTTGTAGGACAGTGTTCCAGCCAGTGTCGCTGGTCGGATTGTTGCTGCACTCAAGCCCGACCACCGCGGCAAGGTGCCAACTTTTTACCTGCCATCAGTCAACTCACCATCAGGGACATACACCCCGAACGCCCAAGCGAGCATCCACTGATATGCTACTCTAAGGCCACAGATACGCATATAGACTGTGTTCACATGATGGGCTCCATCATTTGAAGTTTTCAGGTTTTATAGAGGCACTGGGACTGGAAATGCAT
Organism: Opisthorchis viverrini; assembly: GCF_000715545.1. NCBI lineage: Eukaryota > Metazoa > Platyhelminthes > Trematoda > Opisthorchiida > Opisthorchiidae > Opisthorchis > Opisthorchis viverrini. The sequence goes on from NW_008751814.1 coordinate 763,116, forward strand.
GGGTACACATCCTATGTTTGTTCGAGACATATGAAGAGAATTCCCCTCTAAAAAGGCGCGCAAACACTGCACTCAGACTCTCCAAAAAACAACCCATTCTAGAGGTTTAGCTACAAAGTTCCACACTCAGCTCTCACTAATATGAAAACCAGTTCGTTCTAGTGAACGATCAGTGCACATCGGTCGAGAGACGTCCTTACCGCGATATGGCGGTTTGTTCACCTCCATAACCCGTTGAGCTATACTGAGTGGTGCATTTATAATACTAACAGGGTCCTTCGTACCAGGTTGGTTCGTGGGTAAAAGTTCGACAAACTAATTTTATCGGTCTTTTAGTTTGGGGTTTGGACTGTGTATGTGACTTGTCGCTTAAAAAATGACGACTTCCGGTGATACTACGCCAACCATCGCTGTTTCGGGCTTTTTAGCCAATGACTCTAATCTTCCTGTCTAAAGTTGCGTACTCTAACACTCCTAGCAACTTACATCCATGAATCGTGTAACCACAGGCACCCTGATGTCCAATTGGCTATCGCATGTTGTTGCCGGGTCGCATTACTTATCGCAAACGCTAGGATGGATAAGCGAAAATAGGCCACTGCTGACGTCTCCTTTTTACAGTTTTACATTTTGCTCCTAGCACCAATTTCGTAGGCTCGTTCCCGGAAACTCATAGGAACTTTCCCAACCCATTGCTGTTAGCTGGAACGTCTACACGTGACTCGGTTGCCACGGCTATAATTGCCTCGGAATTGTCCTTTAAGTCCGTTCAGTCCACCTGGCAACTTTTAACTTTCGCCCCCTGAAGCACGTTGGACAACAGGCTGCTCGTACTTGTGAACTGGCACCGCTTCCTGTTGATGTATGTTGTCTCTCTAAGACGAGAATCTATGACCCAAGTGCGATTGTTGAACTGATCTCCCTATCGGTTTCTTTTCGCTTCCAGATGCGCAACTCTGGTGTCCGTAAGCCACCGTGGCTGGCTCTGCCAGGGCCAGAATTGTTTTAAACCCATTGAGCTGAATGGTCTGTGCTCAACTGACCATCTATTGATAATCACCTATGTGGCGTTCCACTTGGCAACATATCTGTGTGTGCGGGTAATCGTTGCCTGTTCATTGTTGCCTTATACCCCAAAATAATGTAGTTCTGGTACTCTGGTTTGTCTACTTTATTACGGTGGGCCAGACTGGAGAATTTAGAAAAATCCCTCGACCGTTGGGCCGGATACTATGAACAACAGTTATCTTGGCCACCAGCCGCCACTTTGGCATTCATTTCACCCACCAGGATCACTATATCCGTTCTTCCTGTGGACCCAAGCGATCGCGGCTGATCTCTATAAAACTCGTTCTCAATTTCAGAAATGCACTCTGTCGGGGCGTATACTGATACGACAAATAAACATTGTCTACCGCATCGACCTGCATTTATGTTAATTGAGCCAGACAACTGCGCACCGTAAATACGGTTGTTCACCGTGATCCAATCCAGTAAAGCGCTTCCAGCGTTGGAGATGAGTGCAACTCCCACACCGTAGATACCACCAGCCGATTCCTCAGGATTACCAGATACCCGAAAAGAAATCGAGAACATCTGAGATCGTCCAAGGCGAATGGAGGCGTACGACTGGTGTGGGACCTTGCATGCGTGTTTCGAAGACAGAAAGGGCAAACAAGGTTTCAACAAGGGCTGCTTCTTGCCCAATGCGACATAGGGTACGAACCTTGAAAGCCGCACTGTGTATCAGATCTGTAGAGATTATCAAGAGATCATTCTTTCTGCTTTCCAGGGTGATTTTTAGATATAAAACAATGGCTGGGAGATTGGCAAATCGGTTGGTTGCACACCTTCATTCGATTGGTGGGGAGAGGGTGTGGGGAGAGACCGGTGAGCGAAGAGCAAAAGACGAATAATTCCCGGTTGCCCAAGCCGAAAAAGGGTTTGGTTGAAGTACCCAACATCAACGTTCCTCTGTGTGTGTTCAGGAAAAAGAGAGTCGGTGATAATGCCCATTTTCAAACAAAGGGGATCGTAATGAGTGTGGTAACCACCACAGAGTGGGTCGGCTTGACCCCTGTCGTAGCCCCTGTTGGCTTCACTTCTTCTTCTTCGCCTTATAATGGTTGGTGAAACACTGACTCGAGAGCAGCAAGCGGGATTCCGGCCTGGTAGCGATTGGGTTGACCAAATATTCACACTCTATCAGGTGCTAAAACAACGTCATATGTACAAGCGAAAATTGTAGTATTCCTGGATTTCCAAGGCGCTCGGTTGACCGATCGGTTCTCCTTGGCACGTTTGTCCATGGAGAAATGCCCCGAAAGTTTGTGAACATAATGCGTTCTTTGTATTCTCAGACTTCCGGACGTGTGAGGGTATACGGAGAGCTCTCCGAAAACTTCTGTACACAAAAAAGTGTTAGTCAGGGGTGCTCACTGTATCCATCCTTATTTAATTTCGTGATCGCTGAGATAATGAGACGAATGGTGGATGGACTTCAAAACCCTGGTGTTCAGATAGCCTGACGCAGACCCAATCGACCTGGAAAATGAAGACGAAATCTTTCTCATCTTCGACGAGATGGCGCAGGCGTTTTTGGATAAACTGTACACTTTGCACCGACAAAGTGTAAGATGATGCTCGTGGACATGCAGTCACTAAACATGCCACTTACAGCCCAAGATAATAATACTAAAGATAATCGTCCAGCTGTAACACCCTTTCGGTGCCTAGCCGTCATGCCACCCGAAGGAAGTACGAGGCTGGGATACTACTAGACTGCCCAAGCCTAGACGGGATGTCGAGATGCAGAGAGAGGTCGGATTCAAACCACGGACCATGTGGCCAGGAAATTCGCGCTCTGACAACTGAGCCATCTTGCCCCCTACAGGTATTCAATTGAGTTATAGCCCTACATTGCTCACATATTCCGCTTCGCAGACCCCATTATCTCATTTTTACCGTGCGAGCTCCGAAGCAATTCGTCCAGTAGGCTGCTCTGGCACTCAGTAAACTCACAAAACGGCCCGAGCCGAGCGGCCCGAATCGAAGATGTAGTATCCGATAACCAAATAGACTGTTGAAACATTGTGTCCAGAAATGTAAACATAGATCTGTATTAGACTTTAGGGCTCCAGTATTGTCTTTGATTAACTCGCTACCAGGTGATATCCTGGGTCCTATCTTGTGGACTGGCTTCTGCGCAATCCCCGCTACACAGTTCTTATCCCCCTTGCCGTTCATAACACGAATGAGTTAAGCGCCAATCTTCCTACGTATATGATCGAACACCCTGGGACCTGGCAGCCTTTTTAAATTTCATGACAGCTATGCACTAAAAGGTGATCGTAACTGAAACGTCTGACCTAAGTTTAGAGTAGTTTAAATGAACTATCAGCTCTGGCGTTTTGTTTTATCGTTTGTTAATCGTGACTCAAATTGGTTGTCTTTATTTATATTCAAGATGCAGTGTTTCACTTCCTTCGCGAATTTCTCACTTTTTCTCACAGATTCTCCCCGCCTTTCGATGGTCATCTTTAGCACTTTCTCAACTTACATTCAAGTTCGGAAGCCCTGATGTTTGCTACTCGTTGGCACTGACTCGGTGTTTTAAACTCACATGGGCTTACGTTACTCAAAGCAACGACACAAACCCCGAATCAGCAAGTCGCAGATCCCATGGCTGCTGCGCGGTGCTATTCGCAGCAACAATGTGGAAACATTGCAGTACTTATTCAGCTATCCGAATAAAGTTGATCCAAGCATGGTAATCGACGGTGTGTGTCCTCTGAACCTGGCTGTTGAGCTGGGACACCTACAGATGGTCAAGATCCTTATCAAAGCTGGCGCCGATATCTTTGTTGCCGACGCACCGCGTTATCCGCTCCATCAGGTAGGCACAATTGACGTATTCTGCTTGTGAATGATAATTGATTAGGATCGGATACACTTATCTTGATCCTTAACTTCTTCCTGCCCCCCCCCCGTTTTGAGCTAATTATATCATCAACTTTTTGAAATGACTAGTTAAAAAGTTCATACATTCAACCATATCGGACGATTAGCATACTTTCTTGGCCTGCATCCTGTCAGACAAGGTAGTGTGCGTTTTCAAGTAGTTCCCCGACTGTACCGAAAATCGTTGAAGCAGTCTGTATGCACTGGAACTCAATTATTCTTTATTGATAGGGAAAGAAACCTAACCTTGAGATCAATACATTTTGGGGGCGAGATGGCTCAAGTGGTTAGAGCGCGAATTTACTGACCGGAAGGTCCGTGGTTCGAACCCGACCTCCGCCACTCGACTTCCCCTGTCTAGGCTTGGGCAACCTGACAGTATCCCAGCCCTCGTGCTTCCTTCGGGTGGCATGGCAGCTAGGCAGCGAGAGGGCGCTACAGCTGAACGATTTTTTTTCAATACATTTACTTAAGACAAGTTGAACAACAATGTTCCGGAATTTAAGGTGACCCCAGCATTCTCATCCGGACAAAAGGCGTAAATTTTGATCAGTTGCGATGCTTTACGAGGTTGATCGGAGTTTGTGTTGTGGTTCCAATCGCTCCCTAGCTTCTCGATTGCTGCTTGCCAAGGTGGCTGTATGCCGATTTGTTTCGCGGCAGATGTACGTTGAAAGGTGCTATAGATCAACGATTTGGAGGGATATTTCGGCACTATATAGATGTTCGCATGAACCTCACTTTACTTCGCTTTACCCTATTGTTATATCTGCTGCTGACCCGCTCCAGTGCCTAGTGTCGGAGAGAAAAAGGCTCACGGAAGGGAACACAATAGCTGTATTCCAACAAAGTGGTTGCGAGAGCGCGAGTGCGTGCGAGTGCGAAAAGTACAACGGCCTCAAGCTTTTTATTGGAAGGACACTGTCTGAACTTGGTCCAATGCTGACGCACGCGGTCTGGCTTTAGTACGAGGCAGCGACGTGCTGCATATTGCGGAGGCGTTGTCTGTCTGGTCAACACCCAGCGGAGCTGAGAGTCTCCGGGCATTCAGCGGCTGCTTTCAGGAAGCTGACCTTCCTGATACCTATGAAGCCAGCTGCTTCGTAGAGTTATTCATCTGAGACTTTTGTAAAGTTCGCTTCCACTTTCGCGGAACTACCGTTGCTCATGGAGGGGAGGGCGGTGATCGTTATTGAAGTATGGTTTGCAGTTTTATTTCTGAAGTGACTGTACAAGGTTGGAGATAAGTTTCAAGGCACTTGAAGAAATCAAAGTTGATGATCCAAATAATCATCCACACTTTCATTTGGTTAACCCGACACACAATTCCCAATTCCATAAAATTTTAGCCATCTTTGTGGGTGGGAGGCGGCGTAGCAAAACTCCACCTGAGTTTTTCACTCTCTCTATTGGTGCCATTATTTTCGAATTCCATGAAAACTCCTGGAGTGCCCACTAACAGTTCACTCCGGTTTAGGCTTGTCAATTAAGCATCGCATTTCGTGCCTGAATCTTAAATCGGACGTATCTGCAGATAAACATTTATTCTCAAAATATATATATATGTATAATTGATTGGTATGATTTCGGGACTAGACATACCTTGTGAACATTCGTGAGGCTGAAACTGATGGTGGGCATTTTTGTTGGCCTTCTGAGCAGAGTTATATCAAGAAAGTGACTTCCATTTTTAAAAATATCATTATGACCAGCACGAGGCGTCTTTGTGCAGCACGTTTAGATGAATATTAAAGTAAACAGGAGATACAATTGGTATTCACTCGAGTCTCCCGTGAATGGAGGGTAGGCATTGGCCTCCGGCCCGAGAGTGATGGAGCCAATCAGCGCGTTGGTTAGTCCGTGGCCGTAACTGTTCAGGCACACAACTTAAGTAACAGCGGCGTGTGTGGAACAGAAAATACGAACAGGAATAAACATGAATTAATCAAAATTTGAACACGCTTTTGTAGACGAGTGTCGTTTGCGGAAAATTTAGGTTTTCCTTCTAGAAAACCCAGGACCCCTGTCACTCTATGGACCCGTCTTGGATGCCTATGCGAATCTTAGACTTCTCACCTAATACACTCCGATATGATCAACTGTCTCCAAAACGCCGATTGCGTGGCACTAGTGAGCACCTGTACACAAGAAAATAAACCTAAGAAACTGTGGTTCCTCATCTCATCTGCTTGATGACCGAACTTTTTTGATTCGTTCTCCGTCATAAGGCGTTTCCATCTCGCTAAGACCTTTTTTGTCCCTCCAGGTCACCGGTCGCTTTTTTGTTTGTCATATCATACTGCTTATATAGACACCTACATATCCCGGCTAAAATGGTTGTCTGGAAGTTCGCCGAAATCGAACAATGGAGAAACCCCTGGTTTTGTCATGTTTGTCTCATCTTTTAGGCAAGCCTTTACGGGCGCGGACCCATAGCCGAATTGCTTCTCCGTTCGGGTGCGTCCATCTCCGCTCTCACCGAACGGCGACAATCTTGTCTACACTTGCTAGCCCATCAGTCCGCGGAGCGATTCGTCGAAACAGCCCACGTATTAATGCGTCACAATGCAAATCCGAACACACTTGATGATGACGGACTTGCACCATTACATCGTGCATCATCGGAGATGGTTCATGTCCTTACCTCAGTGAGTTCCACCGCGCTGTTTATCACCGGGACTGTTTCCTTCCGAGGACATTTGAGCGCATTCTCTGGAGTTTTGGTGTTGTCTTTAAGGCTGCTTTAGCCACAACCCATTCATGAGCTGTCTGTTTTACTAAACTGCGGTTGAGTTACAACTGAGGCTTCAAGTAACGTACGAAAATGGCCCCTGAATTCACACTCAACACAGTAATTTGGTAAAGGTTTATAGCTTCGAACTATCGGACAACTATTCACTTCAAGCTTAGACAAGCGTTATGCTTAACTAGATGCTGGACTTTACATGCCCACAATATGGTCGGAGTTAACATAGAGTAAGAGAACTAATATATGCTTCAGTAAGTTTGAACATAGCTTTTACGTGTTTTAGTGCGAGAGGCAAGCAGGTTTTGGTCCAAAAACCGTGCGCGCTCAACTGTAATACGTTGTCCACGCAAAAACCAACCTCAGCTTGGATCGCGTGTTGGACGGTCAAATAGACCTTCCGTTCAATGCCCCCAATCTATTTATCTCTGCTGATTCCAGCAGTTGCCTGCATGAAACCATTTCCCAAATACATCCGAGAACAACCCGGCCGAAAACAGGAAACTCCACAGAATTTGCTAGCATTGATGTAAATGGCATTCCGATGTTTATTACCGGTTTACCGACAAATCGATGGAGTCGCCATGGGTTCTCCTCTTGGTCCCTTGTTGAGTGACATTTTTATGGGCAAACTGGAGCTTGGTCGATTGAACGGTGAGATTAGACGTGTCGAAGGTATGTAGATGAAATTTTTATGCTAGTATCAAACGGTTACGAAGTGGATGCTGTCCTGACCAACTTCAACTGAGCGCATCCATCCACCCAGTTCACTTTTGAACCTGAAAGTGACAGCGCCTTCCACTTCCTGGATGTTATGTTAGACTTTCCACGGGTTCATTTCAGAGGTCTGTCTACAGAAGACCCACGTGGACGGGACAGCACACAAACTTCCTGATTTTTGTGTCACTGAGGCGGAAACGAACCCTGATTCACACTTTAACGAACCGAGCAAAACGTATTTTCTGTGCTGATACACTGGGCTCTGAACTGCAGCATACTGCTAACGTGTTCCGAGCCAATGGTTATCCGGAGAGATTTATAACCAAGAGTATGTCCGACCGCCCTATCCAACCGCCTATCACGACTGGTGGAAAGAAACCAATATACTTGAGTTTACCGTATAAAGACGATCTGTTGGCGGACATAGTCAATCGCCGCTTGTTTCAATCCCTACAACGCACGTTTCCGGCTGGAACTCTGCGGTCTTGGTTTATAGCTAACCCTTTGCTCAACTTAAACCTCAAAGACAAGATGCCAGTCTTCACCCAGAATATGGTTGTGGATTCTTTCTCATGATGCTGTTCAGCGGAGTGTGCTGGGCACACGACACGGCAACTCTCTAAGAGAATATGCGAACACCTCTCTTACCGGAATACCATTAGTCTCAACAGTTCAGACAGAAGCTCACCACCTAATTGGACACCGGGCACGTAGTCGTTCCAACTGAGTCATTTTACATCAGTTTATGTGTACCAAATAGACTACCAGTATCTATCCACTGACGTTGCTTGACTACAGCCTACGCAGTCGCTATAGGCCTGCTAAACCCCGTACTGTGCTGTCAAAAACTTTTCGTACGAACGCTGAGTCTACCTTGGTCGTGTGACACGAATCAACCGGCCAAGTCACTCAATGACTAGAAAGAATGTCTCACAGCATCCAGCTAGATGCGACATGGGGTGCGCAGACACCCAGTCGTTTGTGTCTCCACGCTTTGCATTTCACTGACCAATCTTCGCTGCGTATTTCATTTTTCGCTCCTATTTTAACCACTACATATGTACATACAACGAAAATAATGTCACTGTGTTCTTTTTCAAACAAGCGATCGTGATCAAGTTCAGGCGTCATACAACAGTTCTCTGATGTGTTTGACGAACGGACACGCCAGCGTGCAAACTCTAGAACACATTCAACCAGCTACCACAATCGAAGTTCACAGAGCTTCGTCGGGCGTGTGGAGTGACCCATATCCAAATTGTCGATGTTTGATCCACAGTCGAATAGCGATGCAGAGCGAGTCGTGGACACTAGAGCGTGCGCTTTTGTAGTTCAGGGGAAACGAAATGACAGAGATCCCTGATGGCGTATCAAGTTACAACGAATCCGTATTCAGATGATGCAGTGTCACTAGCGGAAACACCTTTCTGACCCAAGTTTTAAACACTGCTTGACTCTACTCAACCAACGAAAAATCAACTATATTGTTGCAACACGCGAACAGAGGAACAGTTCAACCGGAACGACCGAGCGCTCCCTCAACGAATCATTGATAGTGATTACAAGAAAGTCCTGTTGGGATTGAAAACCCGAGTGAATGTATACAGGTTCACTCAAGCCATGATGGGCCGAAAATGAGATGCCCAACCTGCTGATGTAGTCTCCTTGCTAATGAAATAGAGTGGAATCAAGAAAGGAAATCAAGTTTTCGGCGAAGGGTATCGTTGTACAGTTTGATTCCTGTCGTTGTGGCCAGTGTTAGCTAGGATAGCTGGTCGAAATTTTTGCGAGAAACTCGGCATGTAATGAAGGACCAAGTAGGGTTCAGTGTTGAATTAATTTGGGGCTAGCAGCCCCACTTCTACAGGGAGCAACTTCTAGGGAGCAATTGATTTTAGGTAGTTCGGATGGTGCTGGCTTCTAGGTGAGGAAACCGCCTGTTTGTCAGAAACACATGAATATTTCTGGAGCCATAGCAAGCCTTTTTTCTCAACATGTCATCTCATGTCACCGATGGTTCTCTCCTCTTTCGCTGTGTTATCTCAAGCGCACCTTGTCCATTTACAGCCACATCCTTTTCATTGTCTTCTTTTGTTTTGTCACATAGTACGAGGTCACAGACCTTAACATTAGTAGTCGTGACGGCGATACACCACTCTTGACTGCTGTCAAGGATCGTCGGGAGGCGGTCGTTCTCAGTTTGTTGAATGCAGATCAACACTTACGGGAACAGCAGCAACAACAACAGCCGGAAGAAGCACGTCAGCATCAGACAACGAAACCCAAGAACTCCGTTTGTCGCACAGGCTCAGCTACTGCGAATGAAACTTCAGTGCACTACCCAACCATTAGGACAGCGTCCGCCAAGTCGTCAAACTCTGCAACATCCCGGCTCACGCTAGCTTCGGCAGCCAGTGCAGTATTCCGTATTGCGAGCGGTTTCAACGATTTTACCGTTATGCGTTCCTCTTCGGCTGCTGCAGTCAATGTACATTCAGTGGGTCATAAGGCGGGATCGAAGGTTTTCAAACCTCCTTGTTCTCCGTCCTCTCCACCAGTTTGCGATGAGATGGACGTGAAGGTGGTCGAAGCGCGCCTATCAGCGCAGCAGCAACTCGTGAGTGCAAAACACTTCAAAACTCAACCAAACGAATTGGATGTGGGGTCACCACCCAGCAGGCGTCCTGCTGTTGCCTCGAGTTATAGTGGCAGTGCCAATTTGTTTTGTGCTTTCCGGAAAACGGATCAGTGTCAAAGATGTCATAGCATGGGTAATCCTGGTGGTAAGTTACAATTTGTTCCGTACCAATGACTCCATTTTATTGTGACCGTCTCCTGAGGAATGATCATTCCGCCTGACGGAACCTTGTTTCTATGCGAGTCCGCAGGTACGGGAATCTAGTTCTGGTTCCAGTGATGCGCACCACGAGCCAATCGAAGATCCAACCGTTCCATATTCGTCTTGACGGTGTCGATCGATTTTTCATTGATAACCTAAGCAGTATCACCATTCAGGGCAGGTTGGTAGTGCCACTGTTTGTGGGTTTCCTGTCGACCTTTTCAGACTGCGGCTTCAGATTGCTGACACTATCCCAGTTTGAGAGAAGTTGGGGTCTTTTTTGAGCAAAGTAGATTACCTAAAGAGGTTGGCCAAAGATTATCTCTCCTGGAAGGTAGAAGAACAAAAGTGTAGTTGAAGCTCGAGACGCCTCAAAGGTTAGCTCATGATTTTACTGATTGGAAGTTCCATGGTCTGAACCCGACCTTGGGATATCTATTGCTTGTGTTTAGACTTGGGCAACGTGGAAGTATCTCTTCTCTCTTTCGGGCGACGTTGCGACCTTGCACCGTTAGAGTTTTATCATGCAATGGTTACTAATTTTTTGTCAGATTTGTCACAAAACATCCCATATACATTAAACCTCGATTGACTTCACGTTAACTTCATGTTACCAGTAAGTAGTTTCTAGTGATATTTCGATAGCCAACAGAAATCCTCTTTTCTGGAGATGTCAGCGAGATGAGGAGGGCTGGAACTCAAGTTAAAAGAGATCCAGGTGTTTTAATTTCAAACCTAAAAATTAATTTGGCTTCCTAGTCTCGAATTTATTAAGCATATTCTGATGGCGTTTAGGCATCCGAGTTAGGTCACATCCATGTTTGTCAGTCTCGTGGATTGCCGCAGGTTGAACGGGTGGCGGTTGATCTGTTTGCCAACCCAAGCGAACGTTTTGCCGCCATTCGAGGAGGCATCATTGTTGCGCGGTTGAGTAGGTGGTAATGGATTGCCAATTTCACCTGGTTGGATTAGACATTCTGTTGTTCTTACATTCCGAAAAGTGAGGTTTATTAAACATAGGACAAACGCGCAGGGTCAGGTGGTACATTCAAACTAGAATGATATGAATCAAAATTCAACAAACCCACTAACTCGCGGAATACACTTCTAAGCACACCAATCCGGCTTTCACAGAAGACTCAGCTCAATCCCAGTTAATTTCCTCGTTTATACTACTCTACTTTTGAATGTGCTACCGCCTCACGTTACACTTAGAGCGGTATTCGAGATGTCGCAGTGTATGTTCTTAACAGAAGCTACTCACAAGGTTGCGGAAAACTTTTCGGTAACTCACGACTGGTTTCGCTCTTCTTGGGGCTCATCAAATAGGCTTATTTACTGAAATCCCAATTGGTGAGCCGATGAGTGTATTTCGCAAAGGAAAGTAGCAGGTCGTGTGCTGTCTGCAACCTTGTGAGTAGTTTTCTCCAAGCATAGCGACTGTCCGAAGTAGAGTTTTTGAAGTGTTGATTACAGGTACATGGCATTACCGTTCACTCGTGTTACTATAAAGTAGAATTTACTGGCGATAGATTAAGTGTTCTTAACCGGCACCCTGATTGGGCACCAACGTTTGGTTATACATCCAACAGCTAATCCAACGGCTGTTTGCCGTTTTCCCATTTGCAACCACTGTTGTCCCCCTTTAAACGCGCTTTCATTCCGTACCCTCAGATATCAGCGGGTGGTGGCAAAGTTGTGACCGGCTCCAGCGTTTGCTAACAAAGGCCACCTCTTCCATGCATTCATCAAATATCGCTGCAGCTTCCCGTCAGGTACCTCCTCAAACTAGTGTTCGACCCCTACTGGATTTGGATAAACCAGACAAGCTGGGTGAGTCGATTTCTCCACTAAATCGTAAGTTTGTGCGTAATCGGGTGGTGCATGTATCACAGTCGTTCCCCTCACGAAAGAGGACTGATGGAAAGTGACTTTCTTTGTGGACGGTCTTTCCGGAGGAGGGATAATTTCAGTAGCTGTACTCTATCGCAGTCAACTGAAGGCCCCTATTGGCTCCTTGCTTAAGGCCAAATCACACAATTTCGACTGATAACTTGGATTTCATCGTGTGTTAGAGTTTGATAACATTGACCTGCGAAGCGAGTTTCGGTGCGCCAGGACGCCAATTGGAGATGACGATCCTGGATCGATTTGATCACGCCGAAAGTCACCCGACGCAATAAGTAGCAATGCAGTCACTTGCTCGGTATAATGAATATTTTTGTGATGCCTCAAGACTGTTGAATGTAGTTTCCTAATAAATAAAATCGCTTTTGCTTTCAGCACTTGCAATCGTGGGTTAGTCTTTTTGATACATGCAGACCGGTTCTTTCGGATATTTGTAACGATAATTCGTTTATCGGCATGGAACAAGCATAGCAAGCGCTTCCGAGTATGTTCCGAGATCTTTTGAGGAAGATGTCGGTCAGTTCTGCCGAAATGTCATCATCATCATCGACAACATGACATCAGTGTTCAAAATCGTTGCTTCACTGCCGAAATGTGCGTCACAGCAAAGCAAGTAAACCTAAAGATGGTGTGCGAGGAGAATGATCATTCGCACTGGGCTGTCAAAACCAGGGGCAATTCTACGTTTTTGAATGGAATCCTGAAGTCACGTTTGTTATTTGTTTGAATGGTCGTCCTCCTGTCTTTGCGCAATTGATCTGGGGGAAACACCGGACTCGAGTTCCGCTCTGACTGGGAAGCCCTGACAAGCGGGTCATTCAATCGACACAATTAGGACTGTTGTTGGGTCATCGTTCGAGGTGTCGAACAGACCAGTCACATAGTTCAGGCGTGCTTATGTCCGCCTGTTCAGACGTGATAATTCATGCGCGTCGAGCGTGCGAGGCTGGAGTAGTTGTAACATGCTCACCTCGCATGTCAGATGCCCCGAATTCAAATCCCGACACGGCGTAGGATACGCAGTGCTGATGTGCACTAAAAAGAACAAAACTCGAGTCCAATACCTCACCTCTTTGGTGTGAACTCATCAGACTAATTGCGCTAGGACAGAGAGGACCATTCAAACGGGTTGTGTGGATGTGACTTCTACGAATCCAGAAAACCTACAACTGACCGGGAAACTCTCGAAAGTCAACGAAAGTGACCGCTCCAAAACAACCACCAATTAGCTTTCACAGAAGGGGGTAACAGATGTGTCACAAACGACAGAGCAACTCCAAAGCGTGACCTTTCTATCGACTATCCTGAGCAGTCCTCCGAACGAACTCCTGTTGCTTTAGCTCACCGTAACATACGCTCTGCTACAGTAAAAGCACCTGGTCTACTCTGAAGATCCATTTTCTCCAGGTGTGTATGAGAATCGTTCCGGGGAATGCGATGCTACTTATATAGGAGAGACTAGCAGGCAATTAAGGGTACGCGCTGTTGAAAACAAGAGACATGTTCTTTTTCCCCCTCAAAATGATTTTCAATACGAAAAACGAGAGAGAAAAATCAGCAATTGCTTTACACTCTGCAGGAAACCATACACTCTTGTTTGATCAGGTTCAGCCAGTTCAAAGAGGATTCTCGATACATGCAAAACGAGGCTGTGTGTAGCCTCTGGCGTTTCACATCTAACTCATGCGCGCCAGTCGAAACGATGGTGATACTACTGATGGGGGGGGGGCATGCGAGCAGTATGTTTTGTTCATGTAAATTCGCTTTGTGTCTCTTGAAAAGGGAGATCGGTTGCGGAATTTGTGGAGTCGCTTTGTAACATTTACTTGGATTTGAGCAATGAATGATTGGAGTCAGTGAATATTCAGGAAAGTTCAAGAAGACGCGTTCAGGAGAAGATGGATGTTCAGTTTTTGTAAATAAGATGCAAATGGGAGGTTTGCTTCACTGTCCAGTTCCCTGGTCAGTGGGCATTTTCTAATAAATAACTCCGCAGCGAAGGCCTTCTTCCTTTCACTCGTATTAGCCGGCTGGTCAGGTCTGATCAATATTCAGACCAACCAGTCCGCTGGCGCGTTGACATCAATGTCAGATCGCAGGCGTAGTCATGTCCCCTTGACCAGTCCGCTGACGTCTTTGTAACGGTATTCGTCGTCTTGTCTTCTCTCATATTTCTTTATAATTCTAATTATTCCACTCTTGGGAAACGTTACTCGAAGTGACCGAAAAGTCGGGCAATGAACCTCGGTATACTAATGTTGTGTTTGACCGTAGTCAAACCGGTCCTTTCGTTACGTTTGTGTTCTGTCTGTAAAAAGATGGGTTCTAACAAAAGAACCCACAGCGGCCACCGCAAAATGCTCCGGCTTCCCTCCCGCACAAACTGTTGGTCGCAACCTTCAGTTTGGAAGGTACGCTTTCAGACATGGAGGCGGTGTTCATTCACTCGGCTTGATGATCTGATTCTCAAGTGACCGCCTAGTTGATAGTTTCACCTTTGTTGATGCTGCCGAACGCCAAAAATTTCAGGAAAATGTGCAGGATACCGAAATAAATAATCTCACACATATCCTTCCCAACACGAAGTTGTTTCACCTTGAACGGAAGGTGCCTATTTTGAACAACAGTTTACCAATTAGTATGTTCCTGACAACAGCCTACTTTACGGTAGTGAAGCACAGGGTTTTTTGCTGAACATACTTCGTCCGGAGCACCTGGCTCGTGTGAGTAGTCCCCGGGCTGTGTTAAGGGATCGCCAGGTGGAAGCTGAAGAAACCATGGATAGGCCATCCCTAGATTGAGTGCTGTCCTCATCTGCTGAGGGTTTGAGATATCCAATTTCTTTCTTAAATTCTGTTGATGGATAATGATCCTGCCTTTAAAGCCTCCTGCACGTTTTACATTGGTAAACTTGACTGACACGACCTGATAAATCCATTGCCCTCAATATCATATCCATCATCAGTATCGGTTCATCTATCAGACCTGCTTGCTTGCTGTGCTAGTACGAACAAGCAGTCTAACTTCTAAGGTTTATCGATATTAGTGAAAAGACAAATGACTTTCTGTGTGGAGCTGTTTATTAAACAACACAAACTAAGCGGTTATACGCCGTTAGGCACGAAAGCAATATTCTCATCTGTACAGTTTTTGGAACATTCTCATGCGCCCTCTTGAACTTTTCCGGACGTTCTTTGACTAGCAAACAACTATGAACAAGTACCTCAAAGCGTTTCCATAATTTCCATGTTAATCTTCTATCAGATGCGGGAACGGAGCTTTGACACTTTACCGGATACTACTCGCACGTTTCGTCAATAGTATGCACTGTTCCAGTAGTATCGCTGTATATTCAAGCAAACAACTCAGTGGTGGTCAATCTCTCCCGAACAAACCACTCCCTCATTGTATCCAGCCAAGCGCAAAGGGAGTCACGAAAATCCCATCTAGATTTGCGGGAAAAACCTACGCTTTTTTGTGTCATTGTGAGTCGTATCCTCCCAAACACAGCTTTAAGTTCTGCTCTCAGTCACTCTGTCATTTACTTACAATGGCAGGTATGACAGCACTGATGATCGCCGCAGAGGCTGGAAATAGCGGCTTGGTAATGGCGATGGCTCTTATCGCCGCTGGCTGTAATGTGGCTGCTACAGACAAAGTAGGCATGACTGCGCTTCACCATGCCTGTTACGTTGGATCGTTGAATATGGTTCGATTTCTGTTAGAACGTGTTCAACCGACCACCGGCTCAAACGGAAAGCTGACCAGTTCTCCCCAGCTCTACAGTGCTGCTCAGCTTTCATGCAATACTTCCGGTGCTAACGGTCGATTTTTTTGTGCAGATTTGTTGGACACTCAAGTACGTTTCAATCTGCTTAGCCTTATCGTCTATCCCTTTCGAAAGTACTTTAGCGTTTAGCTTATTTGAAGCGCAGGAGCTCAACATTCTCAGGGAGCTGGACTCATCAATCATACCTTAGTACATTTAGAGTTTTCAAAACTTTTGTTGCATGATATATTCCAGTATTAGTTACCGGAAATCGGAAAAAAGGCATGAGGTGTATAAGCCAGCCATGGCCTTTTGCATATCAAACTCTAGTCCGATCTCTGGTTTTCATTTGAATGTAATTTGAAAGTTGAACGACCAAATGATGTCATCCCTAATTGCGTACCCAAATTAATGCCCACGCTGCTAATCTATGGGAGTTTTGTTGGATCTCGTTTCTCTGAAATATATGCTTCGCAACTTCGTCTAGAGTGACCTCCGCACATCTTTATTTACTCACCTACGATATAACAACATTTGTTGTATCGTTATAGTGTTCTTACTAAAAGACTGCATCTGTATTACGAGCAACAAGGAATTCCTTGCACATGGAGTCCAGGTATCAACAAAACTGCTTAAAGAGGCTGCTGATTAGGATACACTAGTTAGTGTTTTACCATGTCCATTTTTAAAAGATTGTTGCTTTGCACAGACGGTTGATCATGGTCGACGAGGATTTGCGATCCACACAAATGGACCAGGAAAGCAGAGATGGCTCAGTGGTTAAGGGGCTAGTTCACTGACCAGAAGGCCCTTTTTCAAACCTGACCTCTGCATCCCATGTCTATATTTGAAAAACCTGTCAGTATCTCGGCCCTCGTCCTTCCTTCGGGCGGCACAGCAGTTAGGCACCGTTGAACTATTACTGTTATTCTGTTACTAAAGCCGTGTACGCCAAGGTGAAATTTGAAAAAATCTCATAAAATCTGACAATTTGTCAGCTATGAACAGTGTACCATAGGTCCATCGGTCCCATCTTTTACGGTTTCGATCATCGGAAAGTGGGAGAATGTGGGATACACAGCCAAGCCTGGGAGGTGATGGCATGTTCAGTTATTTTGATAAACAGGTAGCTAGACAGTGAAGGCGATAGCTTTGATGCACGAGCGCCACTAACTGCGCGATTGGGTCTTTTATGCAAGTGTCATTAACCGTTGGTGAGTAGAGTCTCTGGGTCCCCATCCAGGGAGGTGACAGTTGCCGATCCGACTAAGTTTGCTGGTTTCGATTTGAGCAATGAATGATTGGAGTCAGTGAATATTCAGGAAAGTTCAAGAAGACGCGTTCAGGAGAAGATGGATGTTCAGTTTTTGTAAATAAGATGCAAATGGGAGGTTTGCTTCACTGTCCAGTTCCCTGGTCAGTGGGCATTTTCTAATAAATAACTCCGCAGCGAAGGCCTTCTTCCTTTCACTCGTATTAGCCGGCTGGTCAGGTCTGATCAATATTCAGACCAACCAGTCCGCTGGCGCGTTGACATCAATGTCAGATCGCAGGCGTAGTCATGTCCCCTTGACCAGTCCGCTGACGTCTTTGTAACGGTATTCGTCGTCTTGTCTTCTCTCATATTTCTTTATAATTCTAATTATTCCACTCTTGGGAAACGTTACTCAAAGTGACCGAAAAGTCGGGCAATGAACCTCGGTATACTAATGTTGTGTTTGACCGTAGTCAAACCGGTCCTTTCGTTACGTTTGTGTTCTGTCTGTAAAAAGATGGGTTCTAACAAAAGAACCCACAGCGGCCACCGCAAAATGCTCCGGCTTCCCTCCCGCACAAACTGTTGGTCGCAACCTTCAGTTTGGAAGGTACGCTTTCAGACATGGAGGCGGTGTTCATTCACTCGGCTTGATGATCTGATTCTCAAGTGACCGCCTAGTTGATAGTTTCACCTTTGTTGATGCTGCCGAACGCCAAAAATTTCAGGAAAATGTGCAGGATACCGAAATAAATAATCTCACACATATCCTTCCCAACACGAAGTTGTTTCACCTTGAACGGAAGGTGCCTATTTTGAACAACAGTTTACCAATTAGTATGTTCCTGACAACAGCCTACTTTACGGTAGTGAAGCACAGGGTTTTTTGCTGAACATACTTCGTCCGGAGCACCTGGCTCGTGTGAGTAGTCCCCGGGCTGTGTTAAGGGATCGCCAGGTGGAAGCTGAAGAAACCATGGATAGGCCATCCCTAGATTGAGTGCTGTCCTCATCTGCTGAGGGTTTGAGATATCCAATTTCTTTCTTAAATTCTGTTGATGGATGATGATCCTGCCTTTAAAGCCTCCTGCACGTTTTACATTGGTAAACTTGACTGACACGACCTGATAAATCCATTGTCCTCAATATCATATCCATCATCAGTATCGGTTCATCTATCAGACCTGCTTGCTTGCTGTGCTAGTACGAACAAGCAGTCTAACTTCTAAGGTTTATCGATATTAGTGAAAAGACAAATGACTTTCTGTGTGGAGTTGTTTATTAAACAACACAAACTAAGCGGTTATACGCCGTTAGGCACGAAAGCAATATTCTCATCTGTACAGTTTTTGGAACATTCTCATGCGCCCTCTTGAACTTTTCCGGACGTTCTTTGACTAGCAAACAACTATGAACAAGTACCTCAAAGCGTTTCCATAATTTCCATGTTAATCTTCTATCAGATGCGGGAACGGAGCTTTGACACTTTACCGGATACTACTCGCACGTTTCGTCAATAGTATGCACTGTTCCAGTAGTATCGCTGTATATTCAAGCAAACAACTCAGTGGTGGTCAATCTCTCCCGAACAAACCACTCCCTCATTGTATCCAGCCAAGCGCAAAGGGAGTCACGAAAATCCCATCTAGATTTGCGGGAAAAACCTACGCTTTTTTGTGTCATTGTGAGTCGTATCCTCCCAAACACAGCTTTAAGTTCTGCTCTCAGTCACTCTGTCATTTACTTACAATGGCAGGTATGACAGCACTGATGATCGCCGCAGAGGCTGGAAATAGCGGCTTGGTAATGGCGATGGCTCTTATCGCCGCTGGCTGTAATGTGGCTGCTACAGACAAAGTAGGCATGACTGCGCTTCACCATGCCTGTTACGTTGGATCGTTGAATATGGTTCGATTTCTGTTAGAACGTGTTCAACCGACCACCGGCTCAAACGGAAAGCTGACCAGTTCTCCCCAGCTCTACAGTGCTGCTCAGCTTTCATGCAATACTTCCGGTGCTAACGGTCGATTTTTTTGTGCAGATTTGTTGGACATTCAAGTACGTTTCAATCTGCTTAGCCTTATCGTCTATCCCTTTCGAAAGTACTTTAGCGTTTAGCTTATTTGAAGCGCAGGAGCTCAACATTCTCAGGGAGCTGGACTCATCAATCATACCTTAGTACATTTAGAGTTTTCAAAACTTTTGTTGCATGATATATTCCAGTATTAGTTACTGGAAATCGGAAAAAAGGCATGAGGTGTATAAGCCAGCCATGGCCTTTTGCATATCAAACTCTAGTCCGATCTCTGGTTTTCATTTGAATGTAATTTGAAAGTTGAACGACCAAATGATGTCATCCCTAATTGCGTACCCAAATTAATGCCCACGCTGCTAATCTATGGGAGTTTTGTTGGATCTCGTTTCTCTGAAATATATGCTTCGCAACTTCGTCTAGAGTGACCTCCGCACATCTTTATTTACTCACCTACGATATAACAACATTTGTTGTATCGTTATAGTGTTCTTACTAAAAGACTGCATCTGTATTACGAGCAACAAGGAATTCCTTCCACATGGAGTCCAGGTATCAACAAAACTGCTTAAAGAGGCTGCTGATTAGGATACACTAGTTAGTGTTTTACCATGTCCATTTTTAAAAGATTGTTGCTTTGCACAGACGGTTGATCATGGTCGACGAGGATTTGCGATCCACACAAATGGACCAGGAAAGCGAGATGGCTCAAGTGGTTAAGGGGCTAGTTCACTGACCAGAAGGCCCTTTTTCAAACCTGACCTCTGCATCCCATGTCTATATTTGAAAAACCTGTCAGTATCTCGGCCCTCGTCCTTCCTTCGGGCGGCACAGCAGTTAGGCACCGTTGAACTATTACTGTTATTCTGTTACTAAAGCCGTGTACGCCAAGGTGAAATTTGAAAAAATCTCATAAAATCTGACAATTTGTCAGCTATGAACAGTGTACCATAGGTCCATCGGTCCCATCTTTTACGGTTTCGATCATCGGAAAGTGGGAGAATGTGGGATACACAGCCAAGCCTGGGAGGTGATGGCATGTTCAGTTATTTTGATAAACAGGTAGCTAGACAGTGAAGGCGATAGCTTTGATGCACGAGCGCCACTAACTGCGCGATTGGGTCTTTTATGCAAGTGTCATTAACCGTTGGTGAGTAGAGTCTCTGGGTCCCCATCCAGGGAGGTGACAGTTGCCGATCCGACTAAGTTTGCTGGTTTCTGTTTTCGTACTTCGTAGCCAGGTCATACATTGCCCACATCTTGGTCGCTTCCACTCAGAACAGGGCTGGGTGAAAAGAGCTCTGCGAGGTGAACGGTCTTCTGGCATGTCTTAACCAACGTAACCTATGGAGCGTGAGTAATTCATCTGTTGCGGGAGATTTTAATTATTTCCAAGACCATCCGGCGTAGTTCAGTGTTACTAGTTCGATGTTCCCACCAGACCTGACCGATTCTTCGAAGAAATCGATGATCAAACACTGTTATCTTCTGTATGTCCTTTGCACGTGAAGTCACGTTTCTGACCCATAAAGCAGTTTGGGTCGCACTGCCGCAGTGTAAACTTTGCCCTTGACAAACAGACAAACTAACGTAACGTCGACGCCATGTCTGTCGGAGGTTGGTTAAAGCTGTCCTGGCTTTCCCGACTCGAAAAATAATACCGTCTCCAGCCACTCCACTGGGACTGCCACAGCTGCCCAGGTAAACAGATTTATCTACCATATCGATTGGCTCGTCTGCATGAGGTTTAGATTTGATCTCACTCAGTCTTGCAGCTCAAGTGGAGCGCGAATTTACTGACCGGAAGGTCCGTGGTTCGAACCCGACCTCTGCCTCTCGTCTTCCCAGCCTAGGCTTGGGCGACCTGACAGTATCCCAGCCCTCGTGCTTCCTTCAGGTAGCTTGGCAGCTAGGCACCGGAAGGGTGTTACAGCTGAAAGATCTTTTGCAGCAGCAGTACTTTATACTTTGCAGGTGTGAAGCACATGCCAAACTGTGCGGTAGAGTTATTCAGGTTATTTAAAATCGTTTGCATTTGGGAAGGATATGAACCAAGGAGACCAATATCATCCGCATACCCAATGTCTGCAAGGGAACATCCCGGGAGCACTTCGACTTTCTTGGTTTCAGAGACAGGCAGGGAAATTTCCACAGCACATCAACAACAAAGTTGAAGAGGAAAGGTGAGAGAAGTCAGCCTTGATCCACCCCACTGAACGTGGTGAACTCAGGCGGAAGCTTGCCATACACTCGTACGCGCCGACAGGAATTCGCACACAGGGCCCTCATTAGGATACAAAATCAAAGCAGCTGTCAAACGAAGAAAAAAGACTAACGTGAGACGTTTGAAAGAGTAGCGCTGTTCAGGAATTTGTCTCAAGTTAAGGATATGGTCGCTGCATCCTCGACCAGGGCGAAACCCAGCTTAATTCTTACAAATCTGATCTCTCGATAATCCATCAACCTGTGCAAAACAACGTCAGAGAGTATCTTTGATACGACGGATACCAGGCTGATATCACGATGGGTTCCACATGACATTCTTGAGCCCTTTTGAATGACTGGGGTCACGGTCGAGAAACTCCATTCGAATGGTATTCTATTTTCGTTCCAGGTCTATGGTCGCCAGACTGTTCACCAGGACCTCGCCACCTTTGAACAGTGTGAGGTGCAGACCATCCACACCAGGTGCCTTGTCGCGCTTGATATCTCCCGCTAGATTTCTGCTGATGATGGCGGGTTGGTGTCAATGTTTCATTCTGGCCCGCTGGGTTCTTCCAGCTGTTGTGTTGAAGGAGAACAACTGAACTGTTCTGTGAAGTGCTCATCCTACCTTTAAAGATGACGATTAAGGGGGTAAATTGTCGTTCGTCTTTTTCGCGGTCGAGAAACTCCATTCGAATGGTATTCTATTTTCGTTCCAGCTCTATGGTCGCCAGACTGTTCACCAGGACCTCGCCACCTTTGAACAGTGCGAGGTGCAGACCATCCGCACCAGGTGCCTTGTCGCGCTTGATATCTCCCGCTAGATTTCTGCTGATGATGGCGGGTTGGTGTCAATGTTTCATTCTGGCCCGCTGGGTTCTTCCAGCTGTTGTGTTGAAGGAGAACAACTGAACTGTTCTGTGAAGTGCTCATCCTACCTTTAAAGATGACGATTAAGGGGGTAAATTGTCGTTCCGTCTTTTTCGCATATTGTTTCACTGACATCTGCCTGGTTGATCGAATCAGTTGAAATAGGTTGCGGCTGTTGCCCGCATCTAAAGTCTTGTCCATCTCCTGGGCCTTCGAGATCCACCAGCGTTGTATTTCAATTGGTGGTATGGCCTTTCTGAAAGCAATAAGGTCTGCTGATCCCGACGGTATCCAGTGTTCATTTGGTCGAGTTGGATAGCCTGGAAAAACAGTTCTGAAAAATGAGATCATAGCTTCTTTAACCCGCTTCCATCCAACCTTCATGCGATCTTCGTCATCCGCATGGCTGTGCATTTCCAGTAGAGTTCTATCCAGATCAGCTCGATATTCTTGAGCCACTGAAACTTGTCGAAGTTGATTAATTGAACTACTCTACTTTCGCACGTGTAATGCTGACGGAAGAAGTGATAGCCGGGCCCATACGATAGCCTGATGAGAATCAAGCTGCGTACACCAGAAGGAACGACAATCCCTAATTGAGGCTCTCCATCGGTAACTGATAGCCAGATGGTTCAATTGAGTCTGTTGATGCTCTAGTCGTAACGTAATTAAGTTGATTATCAGGAGGTAACAAGCACTGTTTTACTCGAATGATGATAAAAATAGATATGATAGGAAAAGTAGAATAAACCAAAAAGTGACTTATCGTTTGAGGACAGTTGTTGAGAGTTCCTGAAGGGAGTTCCAGACGCAGTACAGCTGCTTTATACCTGCTACACGTGTTCCGTAGTTACCCCTGGAGATCAGTTGACTTCCTGTCCTGTGCGCACACGTGTGTGTGTTGGGCCGTGTTGTATTCCTATATATTGTGTGAAGAGGGGATTGCCCCTCTGTGTTTTCTACTTGCACGAACGTGAATAAAACTTGACCTGATGTGGTTGAAGTTATTAAACCTGGCGTGTGACGCAAGTGGTAGCCGCTTAAACAAAAATGGATGGGAAGTTGTAGTGTACATGTTGTCGGCTGAGGTTGCAAGTGGGCAGGAATTGTCACGTGGTTTGTGTGTTTGTGACGCGTGACTTAGAGAGTGACCGCTACAAGTCCACGAATGTCTTGTGATAGGTGGCCTCCAAGTAACTCGATGTGAACATTTGTGTTGGAAGCTCGTACTGGCCAGGAACAGACGATGATATACACACAACTGAACAAGCCACTCCCCATTATCCGTACGCTTAGCAGTTACTCCAAATCCACCACCTGACTGTGCTTCTTCCGGGTGTAGTCGACCAACTTGAGTATTCATATCACCCGGCAGGGTTACCTTATCCGTCCTTGAATGACCATCTTTGTGACGACCGTCTCTCGGATAGCCTACTGGCATACGTACATGTGATCCTCCGTCATGAAACTCCTTTAGTCTCCCTCGACAACTCCCGACGTGATTTTGAGCACAGACTCCTCCATGCCTTTGGTGTAATGCCTGCATTAAAAATTGCCATACTGCTATATGTACGTTTATATAGAATCCTATCAAGTGCCCACATTACCCTCTCATTAGCCTCTTAAGTACAACTTCACGCCGTACGTTATCTCGACCCTATAGTGACGACCTCCCACGTGTTATTTCTAGTATTTTCCCTACCCTTCAATGCCTTATGAGTTGGTCATCACAAACCCGTAGAGAAACAGAGCACTGGGATGAACAGCTTGGTGTGAGAGATGACTGAGAGGTGGTCCTTATGTTTTGGGTGAAACTGCGCTGGGAAGCCGGCGCTTCGTATATTGTTTGTCGTTAAGCAATGCCTTCAGCTTGCTAGTTCTGTATCATTCCTCCACTCCAGCTTGGTTTTGAGTTTTGGCACCGCTTCCACGGCAAGCTGCATAACCGCCGCTCATAACGCGAACTTTTTACCCTTTTTTTATCAGCTGTGTGCACAAATACGACATAATTACTCATCCATGTAATTAGTTAACTCCTCAAATTCTGTGAGAGGTGAAAACCGTGAAGCAACCAATCCCTCGTCAGTAATCTCTGAAGTCGACCCAACGTTTTGCATAGTCATCACAGTAGACAAACGAGTTTAAGCTTGAAAATAACTAGTCATTTTTATCAGTTGTGTGCACAAATACGACATAATTACTCATCCATGTAATTAGTTAACTCCTCAAATTCTGCATCAAATTGCCCAGCTCAGCGAACAAGCCAACGACCACCATAACTAGTCAAGTCCAGTTCAAGCTAATTTCAACAAAATTACTCAGATTATGTACTTTTCGGTTTGAGCATATGCGCACAGAGTTGCGGTAATCACAATTACCACATGAGCATCGACAAAGATGTCCATAGAGCTAGGATTAAGATACCACCAGATTGTGCATAGATTCTGCTGTTGCTGAGTTCTCTCGTAAGTACAACAGTTTCGTCACGTCAGTCAAGGATAGTGCTCACACACGCTAGAGGGAATGATAGGGCTGCACACTACTAAGATCAGACAGGCCTGTCTTATAGAGCATAAGGGGAATTTCTGAAGAGACAGTATACTTGAAGTTAACGAAAACTTCGACAGCTCACTTGGATTCAGTTGGGTCTCCCATTAAAATCGAATTAGCATGCAAATGGGTGAGCGCATTTCACAAACTCCGTACAATCTGAGTTCAAGTGGAACATAAGGTTGACAGATACTTGGAGGCTGTGCCTACCTGACGAGCCCGAAGTATTACGAAATCGGTCGTGGGTTATCGAACAGTTCTCGGCAACTTCATGAATAATACAAGTTAATACACTGATATCTTGAATGTTGAGCCGGCTGAAACATGAGGCGACTTTTGTGCAACACATCCAGTTGAAGAATATTATGAATGAAATGTTCAGCTGAGATTCAACTGATCCTCCCGTTAGAACCAAATTGGTATGCAAATGGGTATATTTCGCGAGATGTGGATTTTTGTATTTGAAGTGGACAGTAATGCTCCATGTTGTCCGGTCTGCCTCAGAATGCGAATTCTGAAACACGCAAGATTGGGCTGTTCGTATAGGCACTAGAATTATTTTTATGGTCACCAAAATAGATACTTCAAATGTGTATCAAACAACTGAGACGTTGAGGAATTTCGTGGTTTGATTTGGCAATTGCGTATACCTTGGTGGTGCGAGAGAGCACCACAAGGTCATATTTCGACCTAGGAAAAGTATAGTCTAACTGGTTTACATGTATCTAACTGGTCTGACAAGTGAGCAACAGTCAGCTAGGACACGTCGTTTTCTTCATTCGGTTCACCGGACATACTCATGCATGAAGTGATCGGACGTCTTGGAGAGTTGGTTTGTATTCATGCATTGCACAGACGTTAGACTAAGTGCTTGAACTCGCTGAGTACATTAGAGATCGTCGACGGACGAGTTTGCATGCTATACTAGCTGAATTGAGTCTTCAGTGAGGAACGGTATCTACCTCTGATAGATAAACCCATGCTGAAGGTGTTTCTTTTCACAGGTTTGTGGCATTTTCAGCAAGCCTATATTGTCAGGGATGGTCTAATGCTCTCTACCAATTGGATAATGGCTACCCTCCTGTCTCTGGTGCGTTTTTATTTGTATCTAGAGCTTTCTCGGCTTTATTGAAGTACATTCTAATATAGCAGAACGAACAGTTGATTACAGGTGGTTGGGGGATCTGTAAAATTCACATCACCCTCACAATGCTCCTCGTGTTCTGACGCAATTATTGTAGTGAGTTCATTCCAAAGGTGCGGGAAGCACCGAACTCGAGTTTTGCTCTTATTAGAGCTCACCAGTAGTGCATATTCTTGTTCCTACCGGACATCTAACATGCGAGGTGAGTGTGTTTACGCTCCAGCGGTGCGATTGGTTTGTCCGGACAAATTGTGTTGCCGATCGTTAGAACCGGAAGTAACGGTAAGACTACCGAAGCTCTCTCAAGCAGTATGCTTGTCCGGAGAAGCGGCTACCTTTGAACGATCCCTTACGTTAATCATTCTAAAGGGGGTAACTGTATTTCATTGTGGATTCTAGTCAGGTAAACCCTTGTTTTTGATACTGACCTGACATTTCTAGCACATTGAACTTGTAGTATTTTGTCAAAACCCCACTGTTTTATCCAGTGTTCTTTGTACGAACTGTGATGGCCAGTCAACAGTAATCTGCACTTCGAAAAGATAACCCAGTGGTTCCCGTTTCACCAAGAGTTGACTTTCATCGTACAGTCCTCCCTTAATTCCCGGTTACCACTACCAGTTGTCCCCGAGGAGATGGAATGTCGACAGCCCATTTATTATGGATTTCCCCTGGGTTGAGACATTTTCTTGGTTGTCTCATCGCAGCTAAAACATCTGTCTGTTGTCAATCAATTGGAAAATGTTTGGGACCGATTGGGAAGTCATCGTTTCAGAGGGGTTTCGTAAACAATCGGTGGATTTATTGCTGGGCAACGTTTCGCTTTTGATACAAAAGCTTCGTCAGGCCAAGTGAGTAATCCGGGTTCATCATAAAGACGAACCCCCCCTAACCGATCTATCCTAAAGCTTAGTCATCCCCACTAATCAACAAACAGGGACATCAGACTGAACACCCAGCACTGATCACGTCACTAGTCATAAGGAGGAATCTCACGGATTGGTTCCTTGACTGCCTTAAAACCCAATCAACCTACTTACTTACTCACTTGGCCTAACGAAGCTTTTGTGTCAAAAGCGAAAGTTGCCCAGCAATAAATCCACCGATTGTTTACCAAACCCCTCTGAAACGATGACTTTCCAATCGGTCCCAAACATTTTCCAATTGATTGACAACAGACAGATGTTTTAGCTGCGATGAGACAACCAAGAAAATGTCTCAACCCAGGGGAAATCCATAATAAATGGGCTGTCGACATTCCATCTCCTCGGGGACAACTGGTAGTGGTAACCGGGAATTAAGGGAGGACTGTACGATGAAAGTCAACTCTTGGTGAAACGGGAACCACTGGGTTATCTTTTCGAAGTGCAGATTACTGTTGACTGGCCATCACAGTTCGTACAAAGAACACTGGATAAAACAGTGGGGTTTTGACAAAATACTACAAGTTCAATGTGCTAGAAATGTCAGGTCAGTATCAAAAACAAGGGTTTACCTGACTAGAATCCACAATGAAATACAGTTACCCCCTTTAGAATGATTAACGTAAGGGATCGTTCAAAGGTAGCCGCTTCTCCGGACAAGCATACTGCTTGAGAGAGCTTCGGTAGTCATACCGTTACTTCCGGTTCTAACGATCGGCAACACAATTTGTCCGGACAAACCAATCGCACCGCTGGAGCGTAAACACACTCACCTCGTCTTCTTTATGATGAACCCGGATTACCCACTTGGCCTGACGAAGCTTTTGTATCAAAAGCGAACCGTTGCCCAGCAATAAATCCACCGATTGTTTACCAAACCCCCCGGAAATCTGTCTGTTGTGTTATTCAAATTAATCGCGTTCATCCACTGTACTTCAATTCACAGGACAAATACGGTCGAACTCCCATCTACCTGGCCGCTTGTCGTGGCCACACCGAGGTCGTTAACTATTTGTTGGGATTGTCGGCTGACTTTCACATCCCCAACAAAGAACACAAGTCACCCTTGTATATCAGTGCCTATTTTGGCTATTTGGAAATTACTAATACTTTGCTTCGTCATGGAGCGCAGGTAAGCCTCAGCACATTTTCTGGTAGTTCACCTAGGGTTTATTTTGGCTTGTCGAAACACATGCACAGTATTTCCCTTCCTTTAATTTCTTATAAACCTTACTCTAAAACAATTCTTATATTGCTGCTGTTACATTACTCCCTATCGGGGAATGACAGAAGCCCTAATTGTCGGGGTGTTTACTTGAGAAAGAAAGCGACGGTGAACCATCATTCGGTACTCATATTTTATGTTTTTTTATAGCCCTTAGTATGCTCAGTATTTGAGTGCGAGCAACATCGATCAACCGGACGAAATTTCGACAGACTCAGTTTATTTGTTTTCATTTGTTTGGATTACCTCCACTGTACACTACGTGGCGCAGACATTTGTTTCGCAGGAACATACTTCTACCTTATGACAGTCGTTATCCTTGATATACCCTGCTCCGGGTGATGATATCGCCATGTGCAATGCACTCCAGTACGATTTCATTAATATATCAGCCGATAGCCTCACCGATGATCTTCTCACGATACCTAAACTGATTCCACAATGCTTCCTCCAGAGTCTCCTCTGCCTTTGAGTGCTTGGGTGTTATGTGCAGGCCAAGCTAGTCAATTCCTTTTCATTTACTTATGGGAGGATAGTCTCTTAGTGAACAATCTCAAAACTGAAGAGTTCGTCACTAACATTATCCCTATATTTCATTTTTATTATAAAAGTAAATCCTTTGTGGACACTGTTCACTGATACACAGCTGGGCCACAATTCACAAATCCTTGCTCACTTTTCGTCTATTTCCTCGAGCTAGAGGTAAGGTGAAACCATATATTTGGCTGTTTTACACATTGCGAACAGGTCATTTACTTTGATGTGCAGCTGCTACACATTAGTGTTTTTTTCAGGAATTCAATTATTTCCTTTATGAGAAAGTAGGGTGCAGTTTTAGTAAACACTTCATCTTGTGTCTCTTCCAAAGGTCGACCAGGTGGACTCGCATCGCAAAACCCCACTTTACGTAGCTACGTACCATGGTCGTTCTGAAATTGTGGATCTTCTCCTAGCTGCAGGGGCGAACGTTAATTCAGCCGATAAGAACGGCAAAACTCCCTTGTATGTGGCTGTGCTCCATGGACATTTGGCTCTTGCTCAAAAATTACTCAACGCTGGTGCTTCTGTGAACCGTGTTGACCGTGAGGGTTTGGGTCCGCTGCATATGGCTGTCAAATTTCCCAAACTTGACATTCCAATGGTGAAACTACTGTTGAACTACGGCTGTGATCCAGTCAATTTGGCTAGCTTTACACGCTGGCTTTTGGTACATGGAATTATACCGCAGGAGTGCATCCACGGGGATGATGAACTGGCTAGTTGGCTTCACTGGGAAGAACGTAACGTGCGTTCTCTTAAGCGTCTTTGTCGCGTCGCAATCCAGCGAGCTTTGGGAACCACCGATTCCGTGCGTTGGAAGATTCGTCGACTGCCGTTGCCCGAAAACCTTTTGTCCTACGTCTCAATGAAAGAGCTGTGATTAGCTATTGTGAATCAGTTTTCATTGTGTTGTTTTAACTGCCTCTTGCGCGACGGCCATAGTGCATTTCTCATCTGGAATAGGGGTTATCAGAGTCATGATCCGAAGTTATTACTTTTCTTATCGTGGGTGTTGTTTTTAATCGCTTTCATACTCCGTTGTTATTGTCCACTTTTTCCTCTTCTTCCTATCATCTCATGTTCTCAGTCTCCGCCCTCAGTGTATCTTTAGGCGTTCGGTGAAAATATAATTATTTGACGGAGCCGAACAGTTTCGCAAATGCTTCACCTTCTTTGTGTTCAGTACTTCTGTTTTCTAGGTATTCAATCTGTTTGACCCCTTCGCTGAATTTTTCTTCAGCATGGTTGGCTTTATCAAGTGTGCAATACCACAGTGTCATGATTCCACTTAACACAGTAAATAAAGCATATTATGCCAGGTGTCCTTGAAATTCATAGGTTCTCACTTTTCTTACAGTTCGGAGGTATCAGACTCTACTATGTGATCCTTTTGGGAAAAAATTTCAATTCACACTGGTTGGCGTCGCCTATTTCTGAGGGTATTCAGAAGGAATCCTTACTTCTGTTATGTTGTACTTTTGAACGATGGTTGATCAGTCAGAGTAGGAGAGTGGAATTAGAAGTAGTATGGAGCACACAACCTAAGCGAATAAGGGGACCCATGGCTTAGGCGCACCTGGAACAGTGATATTACTGAAAGCAGCCGTGCTTTACATTGACATGATAGAGAAAATTGTTCAGCTGTTGCACCCATTCGATGCCGAACTATCATGCCACCCGAAGGAAGCACGAGGGGTGGGATACTTCCAGGTCGCCCAAGCCAGGACAGGGAAGTCAAGAGGCAGAGGATCAGGTTCGAATCACGAACCTTCCGGTTAGTGAATTCGCGCTCCAACCGCTGAGTCATCGAGGCTTCCGGATTTTCGCACAGAAAGCCAGTAATGTCCAGTTTATTTGTCACCATGTGTTTGGAGGAAATGGCCAATACTCCAGCATAATGGTATGGTGAGTTTGACTCCGTGCTAGGTGCCTCTGTCAACCAATCAATAAACTCATTTATCGTCCTCAAAAACCCATTGGGAATAGACCTTTCTCTTTCAACTTTAGGATGTCAAGCTAGATTTCTTTGCAGCACGGCCAAGAGATACTGTTGTTCTAACTTTCAGTGAGTTATCTCGCGTTTTCAATCGTTTTCGGCTCTTCCAGCTGTTTAATACCGGGGTTCTTCTTACATTAACTCTCGGTCTGAACCTCCCAAGCTAGCCTTCCGATCAAAACAACCAAAGGTACACAACGTTCATTAACACCCAAAAACAAGTCAAGGACACTCATACAGCGCGTCATGCAGGCGGTGACAACGTGGAAATTCTGTCGCACTCTGGATGCCTTAGTGGCAAGCCGTATTCGGTTGATACCGGATTATGGGTGACTGTTGGGTTCACACTCAAAAAATCAGCTGTCGACTCGACGCTGGACCTTCAAGCCTCCCGAACTTTTGCCAATCTTGTGCAGGGTAAGCTTTCCGGAAGTGACAGCGCTCAACTGCGACCTGCAAAATGTTATCCGTGTGGAGTTCCACCTAATACATTGAGGTCCTCCAAAGCAGCCTACTGCACCTTATATGGTGATCCTTCTGACCACTGTATATTAGTACTTTCTTTGTAGCTTATCATTACTCAAATTGTACCACTTTCTATCTCTCACCAAATCTCAGCTTATTCCTCTTCTCTTCATACCGAATAACTTTTGTTTAAATGAAAAAAAGAAATATGGATGCATACAGACAATACAAATTCTGCACTTCGTGAAAGGCGTGTTCCCTTCTTGCTGTGTCGAGTTACGCTGTCAGTGAATTAACGAGCGGTGATCTACCTTTCAGACTACGACGGGATAGAAAGTATCTAGGAATATCGATTTGGATTTATTGTGGTGGTAATAACTAACTGTACCAACGAACTGAGTTGTGTCATCTCGCCTATTTTTACTCACTCGATTTAACTACTTTGAACTGGTATTTGCTAGCGTTATCCACTACA